>NW_014332910.1:11052-21323 GCF_000341935.2 Cephus cinctus | reverse complement strand
TAATTTTTTCCGCTGAATCAGCTGTTTTGCATGGTCACGTTTTAAGACATAGTCCACTGGTTTGAAATTAATATCGCAACGACTGTAAGACGGGCACGGATTAGATGTACCCTGCTTTAGTTCGTATCACGACGTCCCGGTAGACAGACTGATCACCTTCAGCAATCAACAGTTAAAAAAAAATGTCAGCTGTAACGCATATTCGCTAATGCTCAGGTTTTAAGACATAGTCCACTGGTTTGAAATTAATATCGCAACGACTGTAAGACGGGCACGGATTAGATGTACCCTGCTTTAGTTCGTATCACGACGTCCCGGTAGACAGACTGATCATCTACAGCAATCAACAGTTTAAAAAAAAATGTCAGCTGTAACGCATATTCGCGAATGTATTGTCGATTTTGTAAAGACCAGGCGTCTGATAACACCTATAAACGCGAGATTATTCTCGCCGGTGTGGTGCAGAGAATTAAGATATTTTGGTTTACGCACGTTAGCTCTTAGATTAAAAACTGTATTTGCCGATTGCACTGTACGCGTGCTAGCCCCTCGAAAACGATGTGTGGGGTGTGATTTCGTCCGTCGCGCAGAGTGCCCAGGCATTTCAAATAGATAGGTCTTTTGTCATCGAGTCGTGTATAGTCGAAGTACCGCGGGGTACAGGACGCGTGCGATTAGCGCACGAATTTGTGAAAAAACACTCTATTCTGACAATAGCGAATAACGATAACCTCTGTCTACCTAGGTCGCTCGCTGTGGCGATGGTACACGCTGAACGCGGAGAGCTGCGCTCTAACAAACGGGGAGTGCGCGATAACCGTATCACCAGGGCTATTATAGCTGATCATGCGTTCCACCAAGGTATGTATTTTCCACTTATCCATGACCGATGGAACGCTGTACGGCATCAACGGGGTAAATTACAAAAACACCTTGCTATCGAGCTTGTGACAAACGCGTGTATAGATATACCGCCGGACGGTTGCGGTATTCCAGAAATTGATAAATTTCAAAGCTACCTAGCCCCGAGGGGTATAGCAATCGTTGTTTACGATTTTGACAGCATAGGCAGCGGCGAGAAACCGCTGTACGACGGTTCGCAAGCAGTTCGGCGAACGAGGCACCGAACGGGAGCGATGCACGTGCTGTGCCGCTAAGCGTGCCGCCGGGAGTAGTTCCGGCCGCATGTAGTGGCTGAACGGCGGCAGGGAGGAGGAAGTCCAGAGGTCCTAAGACCGTGCGTATTCCGGCCGGCCCCTGGCCGACACGGTACGCATACACACACCAAACTTGTACGTCGTTTAGCAAATGTGCACAGCATGCATAAACGATACAGATCTCGCGGGGGTATGCCCGTCCTGCGGTGTACGCGAGTATGCCTTCGAAGAGGATCCCGTAAGGCAGTTTGTAGATTACGCGTGCGATCCTAAAAGAAAATCGTTTCAGAGAGTGATCTGTGTGGCGCATAACGCCAAGGGTTTCGACGCGCAGTTTATACTGAAGCATAGCATAAGCGGAAAACTCTAAAACCACCGACGCTGATACTCAGTGGCACGAGTATCATAATGATGAAGACAGGTCGTGTAACATTCATAGACAGTCTTAATTATTTTCAAATGCCTCTGAGTGGCCTGGCAAAAGCCTACGGTCTCGTGGGCTCTGCTGGTTTGAAACAAAAAAGTGTCTTTCCGCATCCATTCAATACTCCCGAGAATCAGCACTATATCGGTCCTCTACCGCCACTCGAGTTTTATTTGCCCGATACGATGCCGACGGCTCAACGTGATCAATTCCTAGCATGGTATAACGAACAACGGTCTGCGGGCTACGTGTTTAACTTTCGAACAGAGTTTATTGATTACTGTAGATCCGACGTCGCCATCCTCAGACAGGCATGCGTTTCTTTCCACACAATGTTTCTCCAACACGGTAGCGTTTGTTCTTTCTCGGAGAGCACCACAATAGCCTCAGCATGTTCAAGAGTTTTTGAAAAAACATTTTGCGGGACGAGCAGATAGCCATTTTACCACCGGGCGGATACCGCTACTTCGAGAAACAATCACGTAAGGCCCTGTTATGGCTCCTTTCGCTGGAGCATCGTTGGAGTTGTACCATAGTTCACGCACTAGAGAGTACCGTCTACCGGAGGGTACGTCCGTCGACGGATACTACCACGACACCGATACAGGCCTGCGACACGTCTTGCAGTTTCAGGGTTGCTTCTGGCACGGATGCCCAAAATGTTATCGCATAAACAGAGGTACGCGGCTGCACACGGGGGAATCTATGGATGCGCGCTTCGAGAGAACGCAGGCAACGAGTGATAAGATCCGGTATCTCGGTTACGAATTGACAGAAATCTGGGAGTGTGAATTCGATAGTTGGATAAATGATCCGGCACAGGCTACATTATATAGAACATTGAATGAGAACCCGTTGGTAGCGCAACTACCGCTGGAACCCCGCGATGCTTTCTTCGGTGGTCGTACAGGGAATACCGTCAGTTTTTACGAAGTCGAGGGTTCTGAGAGGATACACTACGTGGATGTGTGATCGCTGTACCTCTTCATATCGAAAACGGGGAAATTCCCTGTAGGTCACCCTAGAGTGTACGTGGGCGATGATTATCGCGAGCTAACGTGTGATCGCAATAACATCGATAGCGTAGAGGGGTTGATTAAGTATGTCGTGTTACGACCGCGAGATCTGTATCACCCTGTGTTACCGACGCGCATGCACGGTAAATTGCTCTTTAACAATCACGTAAGGCCCTGTTATGGCTCCTTTCGCTGGAGCATCGTTGGAGTTGTACCATAGTTCACGCACTAGAGAGTACCGTCTACCGGAGGGTACGTCCGTCGACGGATACTACCACGACACCGATACAGGCCTGCGACACGTCTTGCAGTTTCAGGGTTGCTTCTGGCACGGATGCCCAAAATGTTATCGCATAAACAGAGGTACGCGGCTGCACACGGGGGAATCTATGGATGCGCGCTTCGAGAGAACGCAGGCAACGAGTGATAAGATCCGGTATCTCGGTTACGAATTGACAGAAATCTGGGAGTGTGAATTCGATAGTTGGATAAATGATCCGGCACAGGCTACATTATATAGAACATTGAATGAGAACCCGTTGGTAGCGCAACTACCGCTGGAACCCCGCGATGCTTTCTTCGGTGGTCGTACAGGGAATACCGTCAGTTTTTACGAAGTCGAGGGTTCTGAGAGGATACACTACGTGGATGTGTGATCGCTGTACCTCTTCATATCGAAAACGGGGAAATTCCCTGTAGGTCACCCTAGAGTGTACGTGGGCGATGATTATCGCGAGCTAACGTGTGATCGCAATAACATCGATAGCGTAGAGGGGTTGATTAAGTATGTCGTGTTACGACCGCGAGATCTGTATCACCCTGTGTTACCGACGCGCATGCACGGTAAATTGCTCTTTGCACTGTGTCGTTCCTGTGCAGAGTCAACGCTACAGGGTTCGTGTCCTCACGAGAATCCTGAGGATAGCGTATTCAAAGGGACATGGGTTGTGGACGAGGTCAGGCGCGCTGTACGCAAAGGATATCTAATAACGACGATACACGAAATATGGCAATACGAGATCACTCAGTACTATCCGACGCCGCGGACGGGCGGTCACTTTGCCAGTTACATAAATACATTCCTGAAGATTTAGCAGGAGGCTAGCAGCTGGCCGCACGAGTGCAGCGATGATGAGTATAAGAAGCTGTATGTAGAGGAGTACGATCGGGTCGAGGGTATTTGACTAGATCCTGCTAATATAAAATCAAATCCCGGTCTGCGAGCAGTCGCCAAACTATGTCTGAATTCCTTTTGGGGTAAGTTTGGGCAGCGCGAAAATCTACCTAAAACGGAAATCGTAACGACTCGTCAGAAGCTCGTGAGTTTGCTGACGTGTCCGGAGGTCGAAATTACGGGTATTCTACCCGTAGATGACGAAGTACTCTACACGAACACGAGTAGTACGAGCGAATCGGTGATACCCACAGTGTACACAAACGTCGTTATAGTCGCGTACACCACGGCTTAAGCTCGTCTTAAGTTATATGACTATCTCAAGAAATTAGATCGACGTGTACTATATTACAACACCGACTCGTGTATATACGTATCGGGTGGTCGTCACGCCGATAACGCTTACGAGCCGCCGCTCGGCAGTCTTTTGGGCGATTTAACGGACGAGTTGGAGTCGTACGGTGTTGGTAGCTATATCACGTCTTTTGTATCGGGAGGTCCGAAATTTTACGCGTACCGGGTACGTAAGCCAGACGGTTCTCACGCAGAGGTCTGCAAAGTCAAAGGTATCACGATCGACCACGCGACGAGTCTTGCCATTAATTATGACTGGATACGGTCTTATGTAATGGGGCAGACCGGCGAAGCGGTCGTTTTACGCTATGACGCGATACGTCGTACTCCATTTCACGACGTAGTGTCACGCCTCGAATCAAAAACTTGTAAACCGACAGAGCTTCAAAAGCGACGATGCGATGGTCGTTTCGGATCCTTGCCGTACGGATTTATGTAGCTAATATTACCAAAAAAAAATTGTACAAATGTATATACTGGCCTAAATAATAATTCACCGTGCGGCTTTATGTAACCAAAAAGTATTGATATCATATTATTGAGGCCAAGTACGTGGGCCAACGGGGTGCGGGAAGACGTTTTTCGTAAGGAAATTCCTACGCTTCATCGCGGATATGAGTGACCTGCGCTTCGCGCGCGTTCTCTATTACTATGCAGAATGGCAGGAGGGGTACAGGGAGTACGGGAGCGCTATAGAGTTTCACGAGGGACTGCCCCAAAACACCGATTACGGTAACGACCCACGCCCGAAACTCGTCATCATCGACGATCTCATGAGGGAATCGTCCAATAACACGGTGGTCGACCTTTTTACCAAAGGCAGCCATCATAAGAATATTAGCGTTATCTTTATCACGCAGAACCTCTTTCATCAGGGACCAGGACAGCGCGATATCTCGTTGAACGCCAACTACATCGTTGTATTTAAAAATCCGCGCGACAGAGCACAGATACAGCATCTGGCCAGACAGGTGCTTCCTGAAAATCCGCGCTTCGTACAGGAGGTCTACCGCGACGCCACAGCCCAACCGCATGGCTATCTACTACTCGATTTGAAGCAGTCGACCCCCGATAACTGCCGCTTTCGCACGTGCGTGTTTCCTTCGGACCCGTCCCACTACGTGTACGTACCGCGAAAGAGTATAAAGGGCGGGTACACCGATCGAGACGAACCAGTCATTCGGTTGTAATGGTATCCGGCCACGCTGCTCTATAGGGCGCAAACACGCCGCCGTGTTAAACTAGCGCTTTGTTACGAGCGGCCGACTCACGGCTCGTCAACTGTATATGCGAATGTGCTCTGAATATTCTTCGCGGTAACGTGCCTCTCAAGCCGACGCAAAAACGTCGCTTACGGAAACACGCATCGCTGTTGAGATGTTTATCCACACCGGGTTCAGCCGTCAAAACTAGAAAACGTCTTATCGTTCAGAGCGGTGGTTTTTTACCTCTTCTGCTAGCACCCATACTGGGCACCGTCATATCGAAACTCATAGGGCGAAGTGGATAGGGGTATACGCCGCGAAGAGAGCGAGAGATCGAGATGAAGCATGCCAAAAAGATGGTTCTCATCCCTCAGGAGAGCGTGGAGCAGCAGCACTACCGGTCAATGCCTCATGCACCCCACCAACACTACCAGCAGCAGGAGCAGGGTGGTCACACCGTAAACACCGTGCAGACCCCCGGGACCCTCTTAAGCAGATTAAACGCATCCAGGAAGGAGATCCTACACTCGCCGAATTTCATCGACGAGCGCGAAAAGTGGAAGATGTACAATCAGGTGCTGCAGCGTTATCTGCACTTTATCGAGGATCTGCGAAATAACGTCGACGAGGATAGGCGAGGCGATAACGATGCCAAGAAAAAAAATAACAAATTTGCGGAGGATAATGTCAAGAACTTGACCGACGGTGGCGACGACTACATCATCGCTAGCGTACCCCAAAAGTACAGAGCTAAGGCTAAGCTCTTACTAGGAAGGCTGCGCAACGCTGGTTCGCCACGCATCTCGTGGAGTAAACAGGGCGTTACGCGTATCGGTGAAGCCGTCGTGCAGGACGCCAAAATCGTGGATTTAATCAACGACGCTATGCTCGAGAGAAAAACAGCCAGGCCGGCGGGATGTCGGCAGTTTGCGCAGTTCCTTCGTACTACCGGTATACCGCGCGAATACATCGGTAATCAGCGTCTATGGCCGGAGGGGAGCAATACGGGGTCTCCCGGTAATCAGACACCGCGCCGTGTAACAATCGTGCCGCGCCCTATCGAGCCGACTCAGAGCTCGTCTACAGAGGAGGAATTCGGCGAGGCATTTCAGGAAGTGTTTAGAGACTCCGGGGAAGAAGAGCTCGTGGGGAAAAAATATACGTGATCCGTGTCGGCCGATACAGCCACCGTGCCGCGCCCTATCGAGCCGACTCAGAGTTCGTCTACAGAGGAGGAATTTGGCGAGGCGTTTCAGGAAGTGTCTAGAGACGCCGGGGAAGAAGAGCTCGTGGGGAATAAATATACGCGATCCGTGTCGGCCGTTACAACCAGCGATACCGAGAAAAAGAAAAGATTAGAATGGTTAAGGCTGCCGTGAAACGGAAGAAGAAAAAGATATCGACTGATGATAGCCTTCTGAGGCGTCTTTATTACACGCCAGCAGAACCGTCTTCGTATGACGGTATCAGTAACCTACAGCGAGCGGCTAGGGGGCAGGGTAAAACGAGATTCCGTCGTGCGTTAGTTAGAGGCGCAGGACGCATATACGTTGCATAAGCCCGTAGGTCGCACGTTTCAGCGCCGCTCTTACGCCGTCAGCAATATCGACGATGTCTGGGAGGCCGATCTCGTGGACCTGCGCTCCTTGAAGGAGTACAACGACGGTCACACATATATCCTTGTAATAATCGATGTACTCAGCAAATACGCATGGGTCGAGCCTTTACGCGATAAGTCCGGTGCAACGGTAGCAGCGGCATTCCAGAGGGTTCTGGTGCGTAGTAGGAATAGGATACCCGTGTACCTACACACAGACAAAGGTAAAGAGTTTACCAATGGCGTACTGCAGCGTCTGCTCGAGGAGATTTGGCATAGGATTCCGCGTAGCGCGCAGCCCCGACGTAAAGGCTGCTGTCGTCGAACGCTACAATCGTACTCTGAAGGAGCGTATGTGGCGTTAGTTTACACATAGAAACACGCGGCGATACATAGATATTCTTCAGAGCCTCGTGGAATCGTACAACAGGACACGCCACTCTGCGATAAGAATGCGCCCGGTTGACATAACCCTGTATAATGCCGCTAAGGCTCGTATTAACCTATCTATGAGGTACGCATCAGCGAGCCCTCGTATCCCTAAATACGGTGACGGTGACCGTCGCTGTTCAATCAGGTGGACGTGTTTCTTAATCAGAAACTCGTATCGCCACCTCATAACGCGTACGCTTACAGGGCTTATATAGAGACGCTATTAAATTATTGACCAGCCGCTAAGGGGTCGCACCTTTCGAGCGTGCTCTGGTACGATGACACACCCGGTCATATAGCCGATACAGAGGGAAAGAATATAGGTCTCGCGAATAGGCAGGCATTCGTCGGTAAAGACAAGACGGTCGATTTGATCGGTCATTTACACTGCGATGTGTTTAACTAAGAAAAATTTTTATTAAATGGTGTCGAACTCCGATTACGTCTCGTAATATTTTTTACGAAGAGGAGCTCGTTCGAGTTCGCAAGGACCTCGCAAAGGGCGCGTTTCTCGTCGATCGTGTGATAAAACGAAGCGATCGTGGGAAAGCCGAAAAAGTACTGGTCAGTTGGGTCGGCTTACACTGCGATGTGTTTAACTAAGAAAAATTTTTATTAAATGGTGTCGAACTCCGATTACGTCTCGTAAGCACGAGAGACGGCTTCTCCCTCATGGACCCCAAGAGTGAGTGCTCTTTACATATAACGGAGGCTACGCTCCTCGTTGGACGCGCCAAAATAAGCCCCGGTATTCTAATTGCTCATTCTAAAATGTTGTCTAAAATCCGCTTACACGCGTCGAGGTCAAGGCGTTGACTATGCATGCCGGTTTGCACGGCGGCACTATGGATAACGTGATTCTCAGCCAATTACCTAGGTAGGGTCGCTAGTAAGAAAGTAAAGCGTAGTGTGCTGGATATCTTCTCTTAAACGTTACCTCTATCATGGCCTTTCTACACGCTCACTCGTGCGAGTGTATGAAATCGGAGCTCGAGCTCTTTACACTACCACCGACACAGACCACTATAGAGACCGCCCAGTGGGTACACTACAAGCCCATCTCATCGCTGACCGATGACTCGCCCATTGAATTTGTCGTGGCGGGTAATGGCGACGAGTACCTTGATCTAGCACACACTATGCTGAGTTTACGCGTACAGCTGTGCTCCAAGGACGCGTCAGCAGCGGACGCTCTGAGCAAAGCAGCCCCTGTTAACAATCTGCTACACTCGCTGTTCAATCAGGTGGACGTGTTTCTTAATCAGAAACTCGTATCGCCACCTCATAACGCGTACGCTTACAGGGCTTATATAGAGACGCTATTAAATTATTGACCAGCCGCTAAGGGGTCGCACCTTTCGAGCGTGCTCTGGTACGATGACACACCCGGTCATATAGCCGATACAGAGGGAAAGAATATAGGTCTCGCGAATAGGCAGGCATTCGTCGGTAAAGACAAGACGGTCGATTTGATCGGTCATTTACACTGCGATGTGTTTAACTAAGAAAAATTTTTATTAAATGGTGTCGAACTCCGATTACGTCTCGTAAGCACGAGAGACGGCTTCTCCCTCATGGACCCCAAGAGTGAGTGCTCTTTACATATAACGGAGGCTACGCTCCTCGTTGGACGCGCCAAAATAAGCCCCGGTATTCTAATTGCTCATTCTAAAATGTTGTCTAAAATCCGCTTACACGCGTCGAGGTCAAGGCGTTGACTATGCATGCCGGTTTGCACGGCGGCACTATGGATAACGTGATTCTCAGCCAATTACCTAGGCGGATTATAATAGGCTTCGTCGATAACAAGGCCTTCAATGGCAACTATCAACTCAACCCGTTCAATTTTAAAAACTATCGTATTAATTTCTTATCGCTGTACGTCGACGGTGTTCAAATACCCTCGAAAGCACTGCAGACTGATTTCGGCAAATCCGGTCTTTACGTGGACGCGTATCACACGCTCTTCACTGGCACGGGTATACACTTCCTCAACGAGGGTAATTCGATATCTAGGAGCACTTACGCAGACGGCTACGGCCTGTTCATTTTCGATCTCACACCCGATCTCTCGGCAAATAGCAACACCTACTGAAACCTGATTAAGCACGGTAGCGTACGAATTGAGGTACGCTTCGACGAGCCGCTGGCCGCCACCGTGAACTGTATCGTATACGCCGAGTACGATAACGTTTTGGAGATCGACGCCTCGCGTTAGATCGTCGTAGATTACGGCGGCTAAACAGTCGAAGAAAATACATAGGTCAGCATTTTGGGGTATGCGACATCGTAATTTTTGCGCACTCGGTATCACCTGTGATCGTTAGCATCGCCGTTAGTTTCTCGTCGAACGCCTTCGAGTTAGCATCGCAACGATGGATTTCGTGATCAAGATCGAGTACTTCAAAGGCTACGAGGATAAGGCGGAGGCGAAAATTGACGAGCTCATGAAAGGATCGGGTTATAAAGCTGTAAAACGATCACGCGGCGCCCACTCTATCATCGGCGTCACTGAATGGAGCATCGTCTCAAGAGCTGCTAACAAGCGTAACAGCCGTACGGGAAAGAAGGCTGCTCCGCGTCGAAAAAAAAGTAGTAAAAAAATAAAGTCAAAAACCAAGAAACTCAAAAAGCGTCGTAGGGTCGCTGTTAAGAAACTAAAGCGGAGTGTGCTGGATATCTTCTCCTAAACGCTAGCTCTACGAGTGTATCGTTCACGCCTGTAAGGAGACACGGGGATCATTTACCTGCGCTCTGAACAACACATTGCGTCTTGAATTCTGGCTTCGGAATAACGGACTGCATATATGAACACCCTAGACCTTTACCTCGGTCTTCGCGGTATATCGGCGCATACGACGGGTGTCTACGCAGCTGATAGAATACCCCGAAACTGGTCGAAACCCGCTGCC
>NW_014332910.1:2036-10802 GCF_000341935.2 Cephus cinctus | reverse complement strand
CCATTGTCGCCAACACGGACGATCATACGAAGCCTGGAGCGCATTGGGTAGCCATGTACGTGGATACCGACGGATATGGATACTACTTTGACAGCTACGGATTACCACCGCTGAATCATCACCACGTATCGAGGCTCCGACGAAACTGTCGAGCATTCCGATGGAATACTCAGCAGCTTCAGAGCGAGACGTCGACGGTGTGCGGCCAATTCTGCATGATGTTCTTACACTACCTCTCATCCGGCTTTGGGATGCATGCTTTCCAGTATGTGTTTAGCGGTGATTTGCGGAAAAACGGTAGAATTGCCCGAGAGTACTTCGACGCTTTTGTGCGAAAGAAGCGTTTGACGGATCGCCGGTATGCGCAGGATAATAAGATCTATGGCGGCGGTGGTGGTGGTAGGGTACAATATTCACGTTGTAAGACAGGATACACAGGTTAATGTATATTCAATTCAATCATAGGTAGAGTATTTACATAAGTAGAATAATAATATATATAGAGTAGGGACCCCTCGATTCCGAAGGGTGGTGTGTCCGGTCTTCTCGGCGCCATAATCTGTAAAAATGTCAGTGTTTTTAATAAAGCTGTTTAATCCAAATAAAAAACCAGTATAGTCTTAAAATTATCACACTTACCAGTCCAATCCCTTATGGCTGTCTGTTATGGTCAATGGTGGGGATGTCGATGACGATGATGCTACGGTGGTGACTAGAAACAAGAGTAAAGGGTGTCAAATATATGATTTTTATAAATAAAAGCGGGTCTAAATTTATCACTGTTATACATACCGTCTTTTTTTTTTTAAATAATGGGGTTATAACATGTCTTAAAACATGTAACTGGGTGTATGGGAAAAATTAATTTTTCATCATAAATCTCGACGCGTACCGCTGACCTGGGTGTTTTCATCCAGATTTTTTTTTATTGTCCTTGGTGCAACGAACCCCTGCCCATCGAGCGGACCCCACTCCCGTGTGCGTTTAGATCTTAGTTCCTAGGAGGTACAAGTGGGGGTAAGCTGGAGCGATTCATCCAGCTCGGCGCAGCTCATCAGTTGCAATCAGACATCATACTACAATGGCACAAGCCTGGAGCGCATTGGGTAGCCATGTACGTGGATACCGACGGATATGGATACTACTTTGACAGCTACGGATTACCACCGCTGAATCATCACCACGTATCGAGGCTCCGACGAAACTGTCGAGCATTCCGATGGAATACTCAGCAGCTTCAGAGCGAGACGTCGACGGTGTGCGGCCAATTCTGCATGATGTTCTTACACTACCTCTCATCCGGCTTTGGGATGCATGCTTTCCAGTATGTGTTTAGCGGTGATTTGCGGAAAAACGGTAGAATTGCCCGAGAGTACTTCGACGCTTTTGTGCGAAAGAAGCGTTTGACGGATCGCCGGTATGCGCAGGATAATAAGATCTATGGCGGCGGTGGTGGTGGTAGGGTACAATATTCACGTTGTAAGACAGGATACACAGGTTAATGTATATTCAATTCAATCATAGGTAGAGTATTTACATAAGTAGAATAATAATATATATAGAGTAGGGACCCCTCGATTCCGAAGGGTGGTGTGTCCGGTCTTCTCGGCGCCATAATCTGTAAAAATGTCAGTGTTTTTAATAAAGCTGTTTAATCCAAATAAAAAACCAGTATAGTCTATATATAGAGTAGGGACCCCTCACGGTAGAATTGCCCGAGAGTACTTCGACGCTTTTGTGCGAAAGAAGCGTTTGACGGATCGCCGGTATGCGCAGGATAATAAGATCTATGGCGGCGGTGGTGGTGGTAGGGTACAATATTCACGTTGTAAGACAGGATACACAGGTTAATGTATATTCAATTCAATCATAGGTAGAGTATTTACATAAGTAGAATAATAATATATATAGAGTAGGGACCCCTCGATTCCGAAGGGTGGTGTGTCCGGTCTTCTCGGCGCCATAATCTGTAAAAATGTCAGTGTTTTTAATAAAGCTGTTTAATCCAAATAAAAAACCAGTATAGTCTTAAAATTATCACACTTACCAGTCCAATCCCTTATGGCTGTCTGTTATGGTCAATGGTGGGGATGTCGATGACGATGATGCTACGGTGGTGACTAGAAACAAGAGTAAAGGGTGTCAAATATATGATTTTTATAAATAAAAGCGGGTCTAAATTTATCACTGTTATACATACCGTCTTTTTTTTTTTAAATAATGGGGTTATAACATGTCTTAAAACATGTAACTGGGTGTATGGGAAAAATTAATTTTTCATCATAAATCTCGACGCGTACCGCTGACCTGGGTGTTTTCATCCAGATTTTTTTTTATTGTCCTTGGTGCAACGAACCCCTGACCATCGAGTGAACCCCACTCCCGTGTGCGTTTAGATCTTAGTTCCTAGGAGGTACAAGTGGGGGTAAGCTGGAGCGATTCATCCAGCTCGGCGCAGCTCATCAGTTGCAATCAGACATCATACTACAATGGCACCAGTCGTGATCGTAGTGAGTGTAGTGTCTTCTACGTTTATTTTAGTGCACTAAGTATTTTAACAAAGGTTTATTATAAGGTGTTCTTCTCTTTTATTACAGGTCCGTAGATATATTTCCATATCCGAGATGATAGCGAAGAGGAACCAGCGAAGCAGTAAACATCGCTACAACGGTTGGTTCCTCTTCGAGGAGGAAGACTGGGGAGGCGAGGATATTTTCGCAATAAGGCACCTCTTTCAGATGCCGCCAGTCATGTCTTTCGAGTGGTATGTATTAATCAATTTTTATACATTGTGACGTGGTGGATTTCACCCGTCTTGTCCTCGGCGGAAAATCAAGCCGAAACGCGATACGGGCCTAAGAGGCCATTGCAAAGTCCAGGCAGGATCCACCGACCGCAAGGGCCTAGTTGAAATTTCGATAGATTATTTTATTATTTTCTTTTGTTTTGCGTGTATTCTGCCGGAGTTCGAATAGGTTCTCGCTCGCCGTGCCCGTGAAGACGCGGAGAACGAGAGAGGGAGAGCTAGCTGGAGTACCAGGAGGATGGGAGCTGCGACACGCAAGGGTCGACACTCGCGCTATTTGCGGACAGCAGCTCTACTGGCCCAGGAGGCGCGCGCAACGCGGGACAGCTTGACGTTACGCGGCAGCAACGCGCTCTACTTCGCTGGTACTCAACCACGACGACTGGAAGCGGCGTACACAGCGCCACCCGACTGAGCACCACTACCGACCCCTATGGCTTATATTTCCGCGAATTGGGAATCCAGGGACGCCTGGTGCACCCTCGCGCGAGAACGAATGGAACTCTTCGTAGGACCGAGATGTATAAATTGTCCACAAGAGATGATGGAAATTAGTAATTGTCGCGATGACATATTCGAAACTGGCGCGTGGCAAAGGCGCTGGGTTGAAGGATTCGTCCGCAGGGCGAATCGCCGCCCATTAGCCTAGAGGGAGGGGGTGCTGTCCTTCACGCGAAGACAAAGCGCGTGAAGATCGAGAGAATCTTGCTTGGACACGCGACGGCGATAGACGTTTGATTTTTATTGTGAGTACGCGAGTGAACTGAGTGCCATTGCGTTGACGCTTTGGTTTTCAGGGAACACCACGGTAAGCGAGTCTAACTGACTTTTGTGAGCGACGTAACTTTGTGCGAATCGTGGTACCGGAATTTAATGTTTTCGTAAGTTTTGACTGCGCGTGTAACGAACACGCGGAGGGACAATCCCTCACCTCGAATAAGACCACGGCACGAAGGTCCGTCGACCGGCAGGGTTCACGGTTTGGAATTTTGTTTGAGAGTAATCATTGAATTAGAATTTTGTAACGTCTCCGAATTGTTTCGTGTTGTTCCACTCTTGTCCTCGGCGGAAAATCACGCCAAAACGCGATACGGGCCGAAAGGCCATTGCAAAGTCCAGGCAGGATCCACCGACCGCAAGGGCCTAGTTGAAATTTCGATAGATTATTTTATTATTTTCTTTTGTTTTGCGTGTATTCTGCCGGAGTTCGAATAGGTTCTCGCTCGCCGTGCCCGTGAAGACGCGGAGAACGAGAGAGGGAGAGCTAGCTGGAGTACCAGGAGGATGGGAGCTGCGACACGCAAGGGTCGACACTCGCGCTATTTGCGGACAGCAGCTCTACTGGCCCAGGAGGCGCGCGCAACGCGGGACAGCTTGACGTTACGCGGCAGCAACGCGCTCTACTTCGCTGGTACTCAACCACGACGACTGGAAGCGGCGTACACAGCGCCACCCGACTGAGCACCACTACCGACCCCTATGGCTTATATTTCCGCGAATTGGGAATCCAGGGACGCCTGGTGCACCCTCGCGCGAGAACGAATGGAACTCTTCGTAGGACCGAGATGTATAAATTGTCCACAAGAGATGATGGAAATTAGTAATTGTCGCGATGACATATTCGAAACTGGCGCGTGGCAAAGGCGCTGGGTTGAAGGATTCGTCCGCAGGGCGAATCGCCGCCCATTAGCCTAGAGGGAGGGGGTGCTGTCCTTCACGCGAAGACAAAGCGCGTGAAGATCGAGAGAATCTTGCTTGGACACGCGACGGCGATAGACGTTTGATTTTTATTGTGAGTACGCGAGTGAACTGAGTGCCATTGCGTTGACGCTTTGGTTTTCAGGGAACACCACGGTAAGCGAGTCTAACTGACTTTTGTGAGCGACGTAACTTTGTGCGAATCGTGGTACCGGAATTTAATGTTTTCGTAAGTTTTGACTGCGCGTGTAACGAACACGCGGAGGGACAATCCCTCACCTCGAATAAGACCACGGCACGAAGGTCCGTCGACCGGCAGGGTTCACGGTTTGGAATTTTGTTTGAGAGTAATCATTGAATTAGAATTTTGTAACGTCTCCGAATTGTTTCGTGTTGTTCCACCCGCAAGGAACTTGTACTTTCGATTTTGTATCGCGTAGAACGCGCGCCG
The DNA here is from genome assembly GCF_000341935.2 of Cephus cinctus. Lineage (NCBI taxonomy): Eukaryota > Metazoa > Arthropoda > Insecta > Hymenoptera > Cephidae > Cephus > Cephus cinctus. The sequence continues at coordinate 5,847 of NW_014332910.1, read as the reverse complement.
GTCCTTGACGGTCGGTTGTCGTACTTTGGTACACGCGAATTAGCCGTATTATGATTTTTGAATTGAATTCGTACGGTACGCGAAGTATCCGCTAATATCCTGAGTGTACTTTTGTTTTGTCTTCTTTTCATTTCTTCAAAGTACTATTTCTTTTTTTTTGTAACTCACCGATTCGGTATTGTACAAAATCGTCGCGCTTCGCGCCGCCGCTTTTCTTTAATAAACCGAATCATTTCTTTGACATCGAAGTGTCCGAATGATTTTGTGTGTCGCGTGATCGTCTGACCCATCGGACCTATTGTTCCGAATCCCGCCGCCTCCGCATAGCTGAGTTAGCCAACATAGGCACGCGAAGAGGAACCGTAGAGATTGATACGTGGTTCCCGTTTTGGAACCTGGCGCCCAACAATACCTTAGGTATTTCGAGAGTGAAATTTGTTAGCCCCTGGGTTGTCTGGAACGCGTAGGAATCGCGTAAGTTGTGCGCCGGTCGGTCTTGCATTTTCCGGCGAGGTTGATCGCGTAAAAATACGTCACAATATATACGCGTATGTGTGTCAGACGTAAATAATATAATCTTTTTTTTTTTGCAGGGACTCAGACTACGACTCCAGCGAGGAGTAACTCCTGTCAGGCAGATTTCAAATTGGTGTGTAGTAAACTATTCTATTTTATACTATTGAGACGTTTCGTGATTTTTGAGTGCTAGGAATCACGAGACTTTTTGTAGGGTTTATGCACTGGGCAGGCATCTTCAGAAACAATTTATACACTGGAGTTTTTTTAAAATAAACAAAATAATGATATATTGTCCTATAAGTTACAGTCTAGGTATCCTTAATATTTTATTTAGCTCTCTCTCTCTCTCTCACACACACATACACTTTTATAATTGTCTCTAGCTTTACCAGTAGTACGACAGGCGACAAGTAGTGTTTTTGTTTACTTTATTCTCTCTGCTAGCCTTTTGGATTAGAAAGAGGTAGCTGGAACCACAATACAGCAGATTGCACAATGCGTCCGAAGACCGTGGTCCAGTTGAAGGTTAGGATGATAATGATTCGGGACCCACAGGTGATCACGATGATCCCCGTTCGCCGAGCCAATTATCTTTGGGGTGGGGATGAGATTGCTATGGATATATCATACATGGTTATTATCTTTTTTTTTTCAGGGTCCAAGCCAACTTTTTTTATTTTTTTGTTTCATTAAATTTTTTTATTTTTAAATTTTAATTTGTAATGTTTTTTTAATTATATTTCTTAATAGTTTTATTAAATTTTTATTTTTATTTTGCAATTTATTTTTTTCATTTTTTATAATAAATTTTTAAAACCCATTTTCCTTGATCCCACACAGATCTCTTAATAAAAAATTGTACAATTGATCTTTTCTTAAAATATACGACATATATTTAAAAATACCTATTTTTTCTTTTTTTGTTTCCTTTACCTCCATCTCCCCAGATCTTGTCAATAATGCTAGTGGGTGGTAGGAAATAAAACATTAAGCATATTCCTCTATACAGGGCTCAGGCTAATCATTGAAAATGTATCACACCAGACAGCTTTATAATATATATATAGCGCTTCTTACAAAAACAGTGTTCTACTTCACCATGGGACACCTACCTCCTTAGGATAATTAAAAAATTACCGACCGGTGGTCACTACATAATTACCGACCGTGATACGGCCCCTGGGGGAGATGCAACGCTGCTGCTGGGTGGTTTCGGGCCTTAGGACCGCGTGGTGGGGGGGGGGGACCACAGTGTCGCAGGGAGAGGGGAGAGCTGGTCACATAGACGAGGGGGTGGTGCCATAGTGTAGTGCGGGGGACACAGCGCGATGCGCTCTATAACTCATAGGGACAGTGGTGGGGGTTTGTTATGACTCCCAGGAGTGGTGTGTATCTACTTGCGCTTCTTGCAGTTTATGGATATCGTTGCTGTTATTGTTCCTACTGCTGCAGCACTTGTATCCTTGGCAGCAACTGCTTCGCATATTGTCACTGCAAAACAAAACAATCAATGCATACATAAAATAGTCTCCAAAACAGCCCAATGCCAAATTTTAGAAAAAAGTATATTAAAACATTCTATAGTACATAAAAAAGTTAATGAAAAATATACAATGGGAATTAAAAGAGTAATAGGAAAGAATATTGAAAAATTCTATAGCACGTAAAAATGGTGATGGAATTCTTCATCGAATGTATACAATATCATGAAAAAATAAGTAATAACGATAACTTTTCAGCGCTTACCTTATATCTTCCTGAACCATATAACATTTCCACGCGCTTCTTTGACAGCTGTGACGTTGTTGATGTAAATAACACACAAAACGTCACTAAACGCGTTGCTCATTGTAAGCTGTACTTGGCGCGAGACTCGACCGAGTCTCTTGATATGTATATATTGTATTCATTTTACTCTGAATTAAATTTTCACATTTAACTGAACTTTGATGATGTAGGAAACATTAAATATACTCATCGAAAGTAAACATTTTTAATGTAGATTCTTTGGTTTCTTTCGCACGTTTCTTATCTTTGCTTTTCTCATAAAATTTTGAAAGAATATAATTTTGCTCGCAACCTTACAAATTTAACCATTATTTTCGTCCTTCATTAATCCTATTATTTTTTTATTCGGAAGATATTCTGAGGTGTCAAATTGATCTAAGTCGCGTTTAATATATTCGGAACAGTAAAAAGCAGTATATGAGACTATCGGCGTCGGTATACAACAATTCAGTTTTATCACCAAAAGTATTTTTTTCAACAGCGGCGCAAAAACGCCCGTTTTCGCTCTCGGTGCACAATATACTATTTTATATAGTTGTAGTGAAAATCCTGCGTATATTGGTTTATTGAATTTAATTTCTGTTCGATTTAATTCCACTAGGATCGTATCTTGATCAAATACGGTATAGCTATGAAAATTTGGTTTTGCAATCAGAGCCTTTGCTCCATACGCTCTATCCCACCTTGTAACCAGTCTAACGTCCTTTTGTTTTCTAACATTTTCCATTGTTTCTCCGAAAACCGAATTGTTCATAAGTTTATAAAAATTTGTTTCAAAATCATTATTTGATTTTTTTCTCATTTCGGTGTTCAATTCTATATAATTTTTGAGCCACGGTGCCTGTTTAAGTTTTAGAACACGATGAATTTTTGTTAACTTTAGACCTAATCTCAAACACTGTTTCAAATTCTTATAATGAATGACGTATCTATCTTTCGGGAGGAGCGAAGTTATCAATTTCGAATTTTTAGAGCCTGGAGGAGTGTATTGTTGCGGACAGAGTGGCAAATCTGTATGCAGTTCTTGAAGCTCGATAGGATACCCCAAATCAATTTCGAATATGTAACCCGTAAGAGAGTCATCGGAAATATTGCAAATATCGAATTGTTCAAAATTTTCTTCCCATTCGAATGAGCCTACTGGTAAAGATTGACTTATAGCTGCACCGTATAAATTATTTACGTCATAGTACATAATATACGATTCCTCTTTGCTTGGATCGAAATCAGCTCCCATGTACCTATTGTTAGCCCTGGCGTATCTGTTGGAGCATTGAGCTACGCCACCTCGGATACCTCTCTCGATAAACAACAACATCTCTACATCAGTCAGCAGCTCAAGTTCACCACCCGTACACTTCAGCATAGCGTCGAAAGCAAGGCCCGGTGCAGTGCAATAGTGTAGAGGATCTAAATTCTATATAGCATAACAGTTACGTCTAAAGTTTTCAAAGATATCGGCTAGAAGGAGAACATCGGTTTTCAGATACAAATCAGAATATTC
>NW_014332910.1:0-1272 GCF_000341935.2 Cephus cinctus | reverse complement strand
CCCTGATGTGCAGCACCGCGATATTTGCCTGTAAAATGGCAATGATCACGATGTTTGGCAACCTGAGGTGTAAATGGTTTTTTACAAATATGACAAATCTTGGCCGAGCAAAATTTATTTCTTTGGTTTGGAATTTAGAGATTCCATTGGTACGATACGTTTTAGGTAAAACTCTACAACTTCAGCTAATTCCTTTAATTGATTCATAAACCATTCCACGCAATCTTTTCCACGATAAGCTCTACATTTAGAGATAGAGTCATCAAAGTTACATTGTAAATAGTACGCTATACTGTGAGGAACGCGTCTTTAATAGAGAGTTGTGTTTAACGTATTAGACTTATCCGCAATCGGCTCTAACATACACTCGATGTCCTCATAAACGGCAAACGGAACAGGTTCTTTATACTTATAATTTTTCGATTTCATAATTTTATCTTTTTTATCCGGTAATACAACTCTGCATTTATTTATATTTGCACAATCGAGTCTATGTTTTTTGAAAGAGTTTACTGTTATAAAGTGGCATAGACATCGATCACAGAGTATAGTATAACCTTTATGTTTTGTAATTTGTGATTTCAGTAAACGGGATAGATTTCGAATCCAAGCAAAGTGATAAACACTACCATCTTCCATGTCCACGTCATCTCCATTCGAATAAATTTTTGTTTTCAACATGAGTAAATGAATCGTTTCCTTGTTTGATTTGATTTGATTTCATGACCACTATCATACTCTATACCGTAAACGTTAATTACCAAATCATTCATCTTCTCGAATTTCGAAATGTCCTTTAAGCCAATGGGAAAATTTAAACCTTCATAACTTAGCACTGAGCTGAAGTGGGGGTACGAACCGATAACGCTTACATTATTTTTAACTGAATGAAGAGCTGCGGTGACGGACCAGAGGAAACAGTACGGATCGTTGTTTCTAATGTTTACGACTGCTTTCTTACTTTGCACGTTCTTCGGTAATTCGATGAAAGTAGATAGACCACCGTGTATCGTAAGAGTAACGTTTCTCAAAATTTTATTCAAAAGTCTAATATTTTCAATGCCAAATTTCATCCATTTTTCAATTTCTTCAAAAGTTTATATGCTTTTTCCAAGAAATCGATACGCATTTTATAGAATATTCAGTTACAAGTAACGACGCAACTACATCATAAAATTAGTTTGCATCGAAAATCCTTTGAGGCAGCATCTGTGAAACTTAATCTAAAAATTGGGCATTCGCATGGGAGAGAAGGAGAACGAGAACGAGCCA
>NW_014332909.1:36226-42859 GCF_000341935.2 Cephus cinctus | reverse complement strand
AGTCTCGTGCAGCCGGCAAGTTTCTCCTTGACTTCTTGCATGGTGATGCTGTCTTCTCTTTTTGGTTCTTCCTTGTTGATTGGGTTGCATTCTGGAATTGAGTCCTTCGTGCTGGGTTGTTCCATCGGCTGAGCTAAGGAGATCGAAAATTGTTCGTCCTTGTTACTCAGGTAGATATTGTTTTCTCGGAGATCGATCTTCCCCTGGTGTATCCGTAGGAAGTCGATGTCGATTATGCAGGTTCTTATTAGTTTTGGGATCACCATAAATATGGTGTCTAACCCTTCTCCTGCTATGTCTGTCTTGGCCAGGATTTGTTTCTTAATTCGCACTGACTTGTGGGTTGTCGCATTTGTGACGTACATGCCCACTATTGGAAGTGTATGACAATGTCTGAAATTCTTGAGGTGTTGATTCACAAAAGATTCAGAGAGAGCAGTGACTTGACTTCCAGTGTCTATAAGTGCTTTTGTCTTGATTCCTTGTATGACGACGTCAATTTCTGGGCATTGCAGTGGACTGCCGTCTCCTTGTGCTTCTTCTTCCTCTTCGAAGATATTGTTGCACGTCAAGATGTGTTCGGGTTCTAGCCAAGCAAAGTTGATTGTGTTTATCTCATTCATGTCCGGTGAGTTCTTTTCCAGTTTCGTCATATACGTTGTGGACGCGCCTTGGTGTCCCTGGCTAGTGCGGGGCACCTTGGTGGCCACAACGTTTCTTAGTTTTCCGAGGCTTTTGGCTTAGGGCGGTGGCTCTCTCCGGTAGACTCTTTCCCTGGATCCGTTTCATGGGGTTCAATTGGTTGCGGAGATCGCCGGTTCCCTTGCGTTCCTTCCGTTTGGATGGTGTTCGCTTGGTGATAGCCTGCTCGGTTGTAATTGTTATTCCGTCCTTGTTGCTGATTATTCGGTCGAGGACGGTTATTCGGTGTTGATTGCTGGTGAGGTTGTCTTGGTGGGGGCTGACTGTTCCGCGCAGGTGTTGTTGGAGGTACGGCTGCTGCTCCCGAGTTCGTCCTTTCCTTGTTTGATGCTGGTTCGCTTCTAGTGTCTCTTTCCAGTTCATGTCGGGACGGACTCTCGTATTTTTGGAGTAGCTCGGTGAACGCGTTTATATCGTCAATCTGTTTTCCGTGGATAATAAGACTTAGTGTCTTGGAAAAGTGATCCGCAAGTTTACTAATAATTTTAGCTGTGGGGAGAGGTGGTTCTAAGTCTTTGGCCTCGTTGAATATTTTCACCGCATATTCAACCGCATTCATTTTCTGTGTGGACGGGTCGTATTTCCCGTAATGCAGATTTAGTCCTATTTCTTGTTGGATTTCACTATTCCAATACCGGGCCTTGAATCTTTCCTCAAACTGTTGGACTGAACTGATATTGTCTTCCTGCACCTGCCACCAATCTTGCGCCGTTCTATCTAGACTATTGCCCACAATGAAGCGCAAATCTTCGCCTTGGGCCTGCGTTGCCCTCAAGTAACTCGACATTTTCTTTAGGTATGCGAGTGGACGCTTATTACTTGTGCCCTTGAATGTCGGTGGTTTTATTGATATTGCATTGGGTCTTAAAAACCTTATTCCTAAACTTTCGTTTAGCCTAATTACTGTAATATTTGGTCTTTCTCTTGGCGGAGTATCTCTGTGGGTTTCACGGTGTGAGATCCTCTCTATTTGTTCCCTAAGATCCTGTATAATGTTAACCAATTTATGGTGTTTAATTTCTAGATCCGCGATATCTATCCTTGTGCTTGCTAGATTTTCCTGCTGCCTTTGGTGAGCTTCTTGGTGCTCCTGTCCTGACTTCTGCATTTCTGCTTGTATCAGTTCTAGCAAATTTCGCGGTAGTCTTTCTTCAATGATCTTTCTTAATTCGTGATTATCGCGTTCTAGATCGCGCACCCTATTTCTTAATTATATCAACGCTTTTGCGTTTGCGTCTGGATCTACAGGACTTTGTTCGAGGATTTCCGCCAAATCTAACTCGCTTGCTAAATTTACCCCTGATACCGGGTTTCTCTTAATATTATGTCTCGGATGTGTCTCCACGGGACTATCCATAATTATATCCTCAGATTCTGCGAATCGTACGACAGGATTTCCTCGATTTTCCCCGGTTTGTTCAAGTGCAGTACTTGGAAACAACGTCTCGGTTTCATCGAGCTCGTTTGATACCCTGTGTCGTGAGAATTCTGTTCCTTATTTTCGGCCATATGTAAAGTTTTTCACTTGTTTTGATAATTAAGCCTTTTTGATTGCGTCAGCCCCACGTTGGGCGCCAATTGTAACGTTCGTCGATAGTACTATTTCGTACTCTCCTGATGAGTGTACGAAATGGGATGTAGGTAAGTGCTCGGGGCTGGCGTCTTTAAGAATGCAGTCGACACAGGTTGGTAACGTAAAATAAAATAACAAAATTTTATTAAATAATCGATAATCGGTACAGTAGTTTTGGAATAGGTGCCAATTACCCAGTTGTGATTAATTGTCGGTATTGTAGAAAATAGGATTGCCTAGGTATCTGCCTCTATTTGTTGTCTATCCCTATCTCTCTCTGACCTGTGTGTGAGGTACAGAGGATCTGCCGGTGTTGGTTCGATAACCCTAGTGGCGCTTTGCCGACCTATTGGCTATGGCACTGTGTGCGACGCAACTCCTAACGGCGCGGATGACAGATTACAAAATGGCGATAACTAAAATTTCTGAGGTAGATCACGGTGGTCTCCTCAGAACTTTGACAATCTTTTCTACGTTGAGGTCTAATCGGAATAGCAGGTGCTAATTTTTCCGTAGCCTCTCGAGACAATTATTAACGCTGAGTTTTCTGACTAACTCCCCGTTATCCTTTTTATCGATTCGGATTTTTGACTAACTTTCGATCATCCCCTCTAACGATGCGGACTATTGGTTAACTTTTTTTGAATGATTTCAAATGTCGTGTTTGACTGATTCTAATCTGATATTTATTAGCGGGAAGCGCTAATTATCTATCGAATTATTTTGATACTAACTTTCCTCGTTTTGACTTTCGGGAGACGTTCTCCATCTATCGGCGCGTGTTTATACTCGCAGCGTGTCCTTGTCGTCCTTTGGTAACGGGTGCGCTCTCAGTACAGGAGTACTGAGAGGCTGATCGTTTTGTCATGTTAGATTATATTATTTTCTATTTTACCCCGTGTTCCCCTTTCTTTTTGCGTTCCCCTTCCCCTGTGTATTGCGATAGCTACTTTGCGCGTACTCTTGGCAGTAATAATCTGCCCAGAACGTCACAATATATATTGTGACGTACTGGACCACGAAAATGGCCCAGGGTCTCGCAAATACAGCTATCTCAAAACTACGCGGTGAGGGGAACGCAAAAGAGAGAGGGGGGACACGTGGTAAAATAGAAAAGAATATAATTGATACAGTAAATGCCAATACAAAGAAAAAAATAGAAACGAACAGAAGTCCGAACTTAATACCCTAGAAAACTATATCGCTCGATTACACGCAAAACTAAGCACTAACACACGGGCTCACGCAGGAGCACGCGGTGTCGTAACGGACCTTTAAACGGACTAGTGGGCGAGGGGAATCAGGGAACGGGGGAGCAACGTATGTGCAAGGGGGCCGGAAGGACAGGAGGGAGGAAACAACAAATGGGCGCCAGCTACTTGTTCGGCGTAGCACCGTCGAGTGACCTCAGAAGGTCCTCGAATGTTTACTTCACGGGGTCTGGCACGGCTAGCGGAGGGAGAGGTGAGGGGGTCTCAGGGAGGAAGGTTCCCGATCGCAAAATGGCTACTTTCTAAATTACCTCGGTATCAGAACGTAAAAAGGGAAAAGGGAAGGGAGAGGGCACGGGGGTTTTCCACAAAGGGCGCAAACTACTCTAGAATTAGGGCGCACGCAATATACCACGGGCCTCGAGTGTAAGGGCGGAAGGCTCGTCGCAAATACAAAAAGAATCGCTAGAATACCGGCCCACGTGGGGACGGCTCGCTATGTCCTGAAGGGAGTTCTACTATTTCTCAAACGCTAAAGCAAAAAGGGGATAGGGAAGGAAGCAAAGGAAAACGCAATCATACGCAAAACAGTACTCACGCAAGGGTTCGCAACACTATAATCCAATATAAATCCTAGTAGGCACTCTCACAATAATCCAAAATTACACTCGTTCTCGCACTCGATATTCGCATTCGCTATCCGCGCTATCCTGACTCGAAGTGAAGAGATTTCCGGTCGTCCGGGTCCTCGTGGGCCTCCAGGGCCTCGTTGATTGGCTGGAGCTGCTCAGCTGAGAGGGCTACGCGCTTCGGCGTTGGTTGGCAGTTCCGGCATGGCAGGGCATTGGTCTGGTTCAAATCAGCTGTGTTGCCGGGCCTTCCAGGGCCTCGTGTCGGCGGCACGGCGCTAGCTTTGCCAGCACGCGTTCTGGCTGCGCGCGCCGGTCAATATGGCGGCCACCAGGCCTGTCAAAATCCTCCCGGGCACGTCTGCGGTCTCGAAGGGAGAGGGCTCCGCCGCTGTCACACGGGACTTTTTCCTGCCCGTGTGACGGGACTGCACCGGGGCTGCATATATTGGTGGCGATGGTGGTGGCTGGGCATCCATCCCACGGGCGACTCGATCTGACGTTCCTCCTGCCCATGCCATCCCTGCCTTCCGCTGCCTCGGCGACGTAGCCGCTCTCGCGGTCCATCCAGGGATGCTGTGCCCGCGTGTCAGGTCCACGACGATGTTCTCGTTGGTGGGGCTGGTTGTTGGTCCTCGGCGATGTTCCTCGAGTCCATGCCCTACGGGGGAAGGGGAATTGTGGCAGAGAGGGAGGGGTGGCGGGAAGGGGTCTTATCCTTAACGTAATGGCTAAAACATCTAAATAAACGCAATTAATAATACTCAACTATGAAACGCACTACTCGAGGCCTATGGGACCTCGAGCCAGGAGACGGAGGGGAGTCTGTAGTAACATTTTTGTTACAATATATATATTAACTACATATATAATATATATGAATATATATTCTGACGACACTTTTTAACGGTGACGCACAAATAAATGGTACCGCGAGAAATAATTATTAAAATACTAAATTATTGGGCGCCAGGTATAACCAGAGTTACACCGCGGTCTCCTAAGGACACCCTGGCCAGCTCTTATGCGGTGGGGTCCTGGGTCTGGGAGACAATAAACGCAATCTGAAATCTAGGGAGGTTCACTCTCAAAAACTACAACGAATAACCAATAAAGTTTTCAAAATTAAATACGGAACCACAATCTGGCCAGATTTATTCAACACAATAAGAAATAGAGATGGAACAACGGTTCCTGAACAAAATACACAAGGGAAAGAAATGGAACAACGGTTCCTATACAGAATATACACGCTTTATGCAGAACGGGACCGTAGATCCCCCAAAGGAATTATTTAAGCTGTCGGTCCCGAAGACCTATTGGCAAACTAATATCTACAAATTTACAGCACCTTAATATCCTACAAAAATATACATCGTACTCCATACTATACGCAAGTACACGCTATACCCCATTCCCCACAGAATATACAAGTCAAAGGATATTATACAGAATTTAACGTTAACGAGTGCTAACGGACTCACGATACCCTTGCTCGCTAAGGAAATGACTCCGCGAGGCGTGGACTGTATCGGCGGTAACGCGAAACCAACATTTGACCCATAAACGATATTAAATAGCACCGATCCTCCAGAGCGCCACCAATGAGCAATCCGCGGATACAATAATGATTGGGAATGCGTAAGGCACGACAATGCGTCAAGGTCTATCTTTCATTCACGTAAATATGGTCAACTCACAAAAGCGTCACTCACCGCCCTCCTAGTTGCCCCAGATATCCCCAAGACACAATCTCTTTGATACTGGGGTCCTCAAGCGGTCGCAAAACGGCACGGTAGACTATACAATACTAGAAAAATCCGACAAAGCTAAAGCAAAACAATACGAGACTATACAAAGTCTATCAGACGGAAACACGTCTGTTCCTAGGCTCGGCCACACCGTGAGTGACGCTAAGAATTTCGAAAATCGGGGACCTTCCCAAGAGGCGCGCTGTAATACATCCCTTAGGCCAAGCTGATTCGCGGACCCATCGACTTCGCCAGAGCGCTCGCGATCTTCAATTGTTTTCTTCGATTCCGATAAAGTAGATCCTGGCATCTTTCGTGTTTGGGATGGCTGCAGTGATATTTTCGGGAGGTGGGAATCACATCCACCTCTGCTCCCTCGATGGACGGCTCCAGGCCGTTACTGCAACTTCCGTATGCCCTCTGGATGGGGGGTGATGCTCGCTGAATGTTCCGCGTAGCTGGCATCTTAGAGTGTGTGCTCCGGTCTGGCTGTCGCGTCGCCTCGCCAGCGCGCTCCACCAAGCCCGTGGTTGGCACTCTCGGGGCCCGCAATATTCAAATTTTGACAAGATCCTTCCAGATACGCTTGAAAAATATAAAACACAAAAAAAACGTTCCCACGAGGGAAATAAATACAAATTCAACAAATAATATACAGTCCAACGCCACGAAATCCCTTCCCCACGCATAGGGCCCCACGATGTAGCCGGAAATCGCAGAATGTTACATTTTGTGGCGTGCATGTCGAAATGCCACGTCACAATATA
>NW_014332909.1:31689-36125 GCF_000341935.2 Cephus cinctus | reverse complement strand
GGAGAGCCGTGTCGCCAACGAAAGCCGCCAAGAGAATGCCGATGACGACGAAGATTCGTGGCAAGGGGAAGCCGGGGAGAGAAACCGGCGCCGCCGAGCCCGAAAATCGGGCGGACTCGGGTAAGATCGGCGCCGCCCGGAGGCTGGCGGGCGGTGAGCGCCGAAAAGCGGATAGCGGACCGAGGCGAGAAATAACGCACGAGTTCGGGTGAACTCGGGATTTTTTGGGAATCCTTGGGCCGGGGGGCAAAAAGGGGCACACTTCGTTGCGAACCGCGGAACGGGAATACCGAAAATCGGCGGATAAGGCATCGCGATTTTTCTGGTTTTTAGTGTGGTGAGAGTGTGAGATTTGCAGGACCTGTTGTGCAACATGGCTTTTTCCCGGACGTGATATGGAATTGGATCTATCGACGACGACGGCGCTCCTACGGAACTCAGAGAATAGAGGATGGAGACGGCCGACGAGGAGGAAAATTGCCAACCACTACCACCCGAGCGACGAGGAAGAAAGGTACGGTTCACCGGAAGATTCGGTAAGTGCAGTTTAGGCGACCACCCCGAAGCCATGCAGCCGGGGATGAAGCGCATCCGCCGGTGCATCTTGGCACGAGGAGTGGAGGGCCGCGGGCCTCGCCACGGGTCCTGGCGGTTGCAGATTTGAACCGACCACCGTCAACAGGGATGACCTCCGCGACCGCGTTGTGTATTAGAATTGTATAGAGCCGCACTCGTATACATCACCCGACTGTACTCATTTACCTAGGCAAAATAAAGGGCCATTGTTGGAATTAAATGCCACCGTGTTAGTCATTACCAAAGAAGCCGGCTGATTCCTGTAGATACTCGCCGCCCTTACGTTCCCCTCTACCATGACGGATTAGGAGCTAGCGGGAAGATCCGGTCGAGAAGACTCCCGGAATTGACGTGCCGCGGATTAGAAATTAAAGGCCCAACGAGTCGGGCTGGTGCAAGGATGCACCTGGCGCCCAAGGGATCCGCGGAAAGCCACGTTGGGGTCACGGATAGAACGTAGGCCAGGAAATGAGTTACAATATATAATATATATTGTGACGTGGCATTTTGATGCCTGTCACAAAATTAGGCGAAGTCGGCTACGTCGTGGGGCCGGATGGGTTACGGAGCGTTTCGCGTGACGTTGGACTGACTTTATCTTAAGAATTTGTGTTTATTTCCCTGTGGGGAATGTTTCGTTTGTTTTTGAGTTCATTAAGCGGATCCGAGAGGAGTCGACACAATTTGTATTGAGACGGGGCCCGAGAGAGAGAGCCAACTACGGGCCTGGCGTAGCGCTGTCGAGGAGAGGTGACGTCAAGACCGGAGCACACAACCTGGTGGCTAAACTACGCGAAACAAGCGGCGAGCGTCTTCAGAAGCAGAGGGCAGACAGGAGTTGCAGAAGCGGCGTGAAGCCGAATATCGAGGGAGTACAGGTGGATGTGATTCCCGCCTTCTGGAAACAGCACTGCAGCCATCCTAACACAGCAACATGCCAGGATCTATTGTACCGGGATCGTTAAAACAATTGAAGATCGCGAGCTGGCTAGCGGAGCCGATGTAACAGCGAACCTGATTGGACCAGAGGGTGGAATTACAGCGCGCTCTCAGAAAGGTTCTCGATTTTGGAAATTTGTAGCGTCACTCACGGCGTGGCCTAACTCAGGGATAGACGTGCTATCGTTTTCTACCGATTTTTGTATTTACTGTATCGTATCGTGATCCGTTTGAGGGACTATAATCCAGGAGAGTGTGTTCCTGGAATCAGTAGAAGCTACTGGACAACGGTGAGTGACGCTCAGGGGTATTTTGGCTTTTTTCAATTCACGAGATCAACTGATCTTTTCTGTGCGGCGTACTCTTACGCGTCATCCTGCGCTTTTCTGACCGCTAAGGGTCCAAGGATAGCTGATCCGGTGACAAACAGGGGATCGGTCTCTCATTTCATTATTTCAATTCTTCCGGTTTTGTGTCTAACCGTTCAGTCCATGTCTCGCGAAATCGTCTCCCTAGCACAGGGGTGCGTGAGTCAATATCATACCGTTTATTATCGTCACCGTACCGTTTGTTATATCGTATTGTATGTTGCGTTGTTCCAGCGGGAACATTGTATAACATCATTGTATAATATCATTCGGGTAAATATCCCAGTGTGTTCTGCACCATCTCGATCAGTTTTTTGTACTTATCATTTGTATTTCACCATCTTGTTCTTATATTTTCTATTTAAAATAAATCGGATCCGACTCCGGATTTTGATTCCGATAGTTTGTCGTTTTCAGTAGTTTTTAGAGTGAACCTCCCTAATTTTCAGATTTTAATTATTGTCTCCCAGACCCAGGACCCCACCACATAAGAGCTGGCCAGGGTGTCCTTTGGATACAGCGGTGTAACTCTGGTTATATCTGGCGCCCAATAATTTAGTATTTCATTAATTATTTCCCGCGATGCCATATATTTGTGTGTCACCGTTAACAAGTGTCGTCACAAAATATAATATATATATTGTAACGTGGCGTCAGATTCCAATGACAAGAGCTACCTAGAAAAGTTTAGGAATGTAAGTCCTGCGTTGTATGTGTGTGTATACCTTGTAACGTGGCGTCAGGACGACACGTTACAGAAGCCCCGCACCTCCGCGCGCTGCCGGCCGCACGGCAGTGCCTCCAGCCTCCATCTCCAAAGAGTTCGTAGGTCCGTGGTTGGGAGGAGGGAACGGGGGAAAGTAGTGGACTGGCGGCGGAGGCACGGAGCCCTTTTGGGTTGAGCGCCCGCACGCAAGGGGTGCTCAACCGCCAGAACTCACTACCGAGCGCTGCCGGCCGCACGGCAGTGCCTCCAGCCTCCATCTCCAAAGAGTTCGTAGGTCCGTGGTTGGGAGGAGGGAACGGGGGAAAGTAGTGGACTGGCGGCGGAGGCACGGAGCCCTTTTGGGTTGAGAGCCCGCACGCAAGGGGTGCTTAACCGCGAGAACTCACTGCCGGTACCCCGGGAACTCTGAACGGCTACGGTTTGCGGGTCTGCGGGGAGGGCGCCGGATAGGAGATTTGTTTTGATTTTTGACCTACCGCGAAGAGCGGTAGGGAGGTGAGAGGGTGTGTCGCGGGGAGTCCGTCTCAACCGCCAGGACGCACTGCCGGTACCCCGGGAACTTTGATCGGCTACGGTTTGCGTGTCCGCGGGGAGGGCGCCGGAGAGGAGATTTGTTTTGATTTTTGACCTACCGCGAAGAGCGGTAGGTAGGAAGAAGAGTGTGTCGCGGGGAGTCCGCGTGTAAGGACACGGGTATCCGGCGGACCGCGAAAAAGAAGTCCTTCTTCCGTGCTCGGGCGATAGTGGAGCTATCGGATAATCGCGGATTGCGATTATCGGGATCTCTCGCAGAGAACCATGGCTCCCGGGTTTTTTCTTGGAATAGCCTAGTGCCAGTGCGTGGCCGAGTGTGTGAAATCAAACGGAACGGTATCCTACTCGCTGTCTTATTATTTTGCGCGCCTATCCGATGACTTCAAATTCTCTCTCGTCACCCCCATGCTCCCCTCTACCATTTTCAGTGCGCTGAGGCTGAGCCGCCGGGAAATCTGAAAACGGCCGTGGTGAGGGATGGTGGTGCGGGAAAGCCGCACCTGGCGCCCAACAATTAGATCTTCGGATCTTTTCTTTGATAACAGCACGTTGGGAGCAGCCACGGATTATTTGTAGGCGACGCCAATGAACAGTACACGCCACAAAAATGGCGCCCAACGTGGGGCCTCCGATCGAGGCCCAGGTACCGACTTGGCGATGAGGTGACCAGCACGGCCTCTCCGGAGTGTGTGGATAGAGTTAGGAGCGGCCGTTGGGTAGGCAGATAGCGTTGAGGTTGAGGCTTCCCTCCGTATCTGGTCGTCCTCCCTACTTGCAACCGCCGCCGCTTGAAGACCACACCGGAAGGCACCGACTGGAGCATCGCCTGGGCTTGACGTCGCCTAACGTCATAAGAGGGTACCAGCGAGATAGGGGCGGGTGGGCCAAGCAAATTCCGAGCAGCAGGGATTGCGCTCGATGGGATGCTTCGCACCCGCATCTCGCGTTTAAGGGCGGGGGAGTTGTAACGTGGCGTTACAGAGCTGGAGGGGATACCACCTAGGAATGACCGAAAAATAAATAAATAGGACTTATCAGGTCGCGCAGTGGGTTCAATAGCACAGTGGTAAGTGCTCGACTTGGCAGTCCGAAGGTATCGGGTTCGAATCCCGATCAGAACTCGTAATTTTTCAGAAATTCCTAGCCCTCTAGTGCTCCCTGGCGGCTCTATGGATAAAAAATTAATTATAGCAGGGACGAGCCGAGCCGGGCACCCCGTTATAATATATTATTAACGTGGGGCCTCCGATCGAGGCCCAGGTACCGACTTGGCGATGAGGTGACCAGCACGG
>NW_014332909.1:1617-31505 GCF_000341935.2 Cephus cinctus | reverse complement strand
CAGTAATGCGACCAATCAGAGCGCGTTTAAACGGAGCGTAGATGACGTCGCGAGTCAGCCCGCAAGACCTGCTTACACTCAGCCAATAACACTAAGAGTATCGTCATAGTGTCCCTGTTTATCTGCATGTAATTGAGTCAATACAATCGCTCGCTGTGACGTCAGTGAATTTCAGAAGGTACCCTTTATTCTTTTTAATGTCTATTCCTTTAATGTGACAAGATAGTTGTAGCAAAGTATTACGTTTTGAGTGGTCCTGAAAAGGACCGATTTTGATCTACGCATGACCGAGCTTGGATCTGGACATGCTAATCTGCAACAATTACATACATTTTCTATGATAATGATTATTCTGAAACAGTAAATATTGTAGAGTACATAAAATTTTATCAGGATGACGCCGATTAGGGTACCTAATTGCATATTCTTGCGCTGTTTGTGTTTGGTTGCCATTACATTGGGCTAACACCCAATACATGTCGCAACATTCTCTCACAGAATAGTCACTCGTAATGCGATCTTGTAGTCGAAACAACATAAATCGAACTAACTGTCTCCGCAATATGAAGCGAAATAGATTGTAATTTGTAAACAGTAATCAGTCTACTGCGGTCGAATGACTTGTTTACAAATTACAAATTATTTCACTTCACATTGCGGACACAGTCAGGGTCAAGTCAAGGTTTGTTTATTTTCGTTGCCGGTTGCATTCTCCCCCTCTTTTTTTAGGCAAATCATCCGGGATTGAATGAAAAATGAAACGACACTGGTTATCGAAAATAACGCATATATTAAGCAATATATTAAACCTTTTGTATCAAACAATATAATCATCTAAAAAAATAAATGATACAACAAAGTATAACTTTGTACTTTTTGTTCTTGCGACAACAACCCCTCACGGTTTCCTTCCCGTGTCCATGACATGTCCCCACAAGCACTTTCAGTTTGTCGGATAAAATATCACCGTGTCCGCACTCGTTATGCTTGCATCGTCGCTTTCGCTGTATTCCACGAGCGATTTTCGTTGACCTGTCACTTCAGTCTGCTGAGAAGTCCCCGGTTGTGGACATCCTTCGTCCGACGACAGGTTGACTGTCTCTGGTTCCTCCGTTGACTCAACCTGGATAGCTCGGAGCTTTTTCGCTTCACGCGTCTTCCTCGCCTTGGCTGAGTATTTTTGCCGAGTCTTGTAGTGTCTTTTTGTCACTTGTTCGGCCTTCCTCTCTTTCATTTCCCACCGATATAGGCGACGCATCCTGGTGGGTGAGACTGGCGTCCCTGGATCCCGTATCTTTAAGGGTGTCACCCTATTTTCTTTCAGAATCACGTGATCCGCTTCATCCAAAATCTTCACTGACAGCACCTTTGGCTTCACTGGAATCCTCCTTAGCTGGTACCGTGGATTGTCCCGCTGGATGTATTCCGTTTCCTCCTCTGGTTCCTGGTGCTCGAGTTCCTTGGTCGGACTGGCTCCCGTTTTCTCCTCTATTCGTGGAGTCTCCTCTCCCAAGGCAGAATCTTGACTCGTGGTCCGAAGTCGATTCACCTTCACGATCGGGCACATGTCATCCGTCAGTTGAGCCTCTTCGCCTACTGCGCAGCGCTTTGCGCAGCGTCGCTTCGCTGGCTCCGCCTCATCCCCACTCTCGGACTCCCAGTGGTGCATCGTTAATTCCATTTCCCGTTTCCTCTTGCGGTTCTCAATGGACGTTCGCGCACTCAGTTCATCATCCAATGGTTTTAGGAATAATGGCGAATTTAATTTAACCCTTTCCATTTCACTCGCGTCAACCGATATGTCCCTTAAAAATTGGAAACCCGAGTCTCGATTAACCAACTCGGTTTTTACCGACTTCAGTTCTGTTACATTGTTGTTACAGTCATCCACTGTTATAATTTCTTCATCTTTATTGGATGATAGATAGTCGCTATCGCGGGTTTTATCAATATACGCTCGCGTGTATTCGGGTAAAAATACCATGTCGTTCTCGCATATCTTACGCGTCTTATTCAGTACTACCGATTTTAATTTTGGACCTGTCAGTTCCTTCGGTTGTTCGTCTGCTAAGAAACCCTTGCTTCGCAAAATTTTGTTACACAATTCATTCTGCTTTCTCAGAATCAAATCGCCTTCGCTCAGGTTCATCCCGTCTTTGACTTCCTGTAAATCAACGCTATTCGTTCGCATCATGTTCAAGCTAACGACTTGACAGTTGTATTCATCGCTACTGTCTTGTGGCTTACTGTATATATAAATCGGGATATCTATTCCTAATGACGTTACCCTTAGCAATTGATTTGACAGTATTATGTCCATTCCGTATTTTCTTAACATGTCCATACCCATGACCATGGGTGCCGCTAATCCTTCGAGCACGTAGAACACTCCCTCTAAAATAACCTTTTCGAGGTTTACGCCTATGGTGATTTTCTCGCGGAGCGGTATTACTTTTGACGCTATGTCGCTGAAGATGTCTATATTCTCCATCTTTTCTATTTGCGCATGGGGAAATTCCTTTTTAATTTCCTCCAAGAATCCACTACCGATGACGGATACTTGAGCTCCGGTGTCTATTAATATCAGTATATCCTTTTCGAACACCTGCCCTTTAATTAGCGGTACGTCTCGATAAATTCCTCGCGTCACGCCTGAACTTTCTGCAACTTCGTTGCTTTCCATTTCGCCATATCTACATTCTAGCATGGCTATTAAATAGGATTTTCTTTCCCTATATGGACGAAGCTGTCTTGTATTGAAGTTCCCTAAAACGTTTCCGTCTTGTTCGAGAGTGTATACATTTTTATGCGGTTTCCCTACGATTACGTACGGACCTTCGTATATTAAACATATCTTTCTGTTTAACCTTTTGTCTTTTTCCGACAATTTGCGTGTTCTCAATAACACTTTGTGCCCTATTTCGTATTCTACAGGGTGATTTTTCTTAATGAATTGTTTATATCGTTTAGCAGCTGCGATAGCTAATTTCTTCCGTGTTTCCCTAATCAAGGTCTCTCTATTTTCTGTTTCAGGTTCCGGATTTCTCAAGAACTCGGGCAACCCCAGAGGCACGTACTCTTCATCCTTATGTAAGTAGAATGGTATGCATCCTGTACTACTATGCTCGGTAGAGTTTAATACGTTTTGCGCTCGCTTTAAAATCATGCTCCACGTAGTATGATTTGAGTGTGCGTATGTCCTAATCACGCGACCTATCTCTCGCATCACACGCTCTACTGGATTAGATTGTGGATTGTATGGTGTCGTCTTAATTAACTCGATACCATTTCTTTCACCGAATTCGGCCCATTCCCTAGAGAGAAATTGTCCACCCCTGTCCGTTAGGATCACGTCAGGTTTTCCCCAATTTTCGAAATATTTATCCTCGAATATCTTTATAATCTCTTTGGTCGAGATACTACCGATCGGATTAAACGTTACCAGCTTCGAAAATTGGTCCATCGTCACTGCGATATATTTATACCCGCCTTTCGCGACAGGCAATGGCCCGTACAAATCCAACGAAATTTTCACGCCCGGTTTGGTGGGTAGCTTGTAATATTGCTCTCCCCCTGTGGCTCTTGTGTAATACTTCGTCTTTTGGCATAATTCGCACGATGCCACTATGTCTCTTACGATCGCGTCTACACTTTCTATATAAAAAATGCCTCTCGCGAACGCTATTACTTTATCCGTTCCAAAATGTATTAGAAACGCATGTACTTTCTCAATCAGCTGTTCTACTATCGGTCCACTAACTGGAATACGCCATTTGTCCGTCCTTTTCTCCCAAATTATATCCTGTTGGATCTGGAAATTTCCTGGCCTTTCCTCCATTCGCGATGCTAAACTAGTATCGTTTTGCTGAGCTTGACGTATTTTCTCGTTCCACGAGTCCCAATTCCGATTATCATTGTAGTGAATGATTTGGTGAACCCGATATTCTGTTTTTATCAAGTTTTCCTTAGTGGATATATGTCGCGATAACGCATCCGCTATAGTATTTTCCGAACCTTTTCGGTATACCCACGTTATATCAAAATCTTGTAGGACCCTGATCCATGTAGCTATTCTGTCGCTAGTGTACGAACATTGGCTAATAAATGTCAATGCTTTATGATCCATTCGAATTCTTACTGGGTGTCCCCACAAAATTACACGCCACTTTTTCAGCGCTTCCACTACCGCTAAACATTCCCTTTCTGTAGTAGTATAACGCGTTTGAGCATCTTTCAAGCTTTTGCTCATGTACGCTATCGTGTACTCCTGATTTTCGTCATATTGGTACAGCCTAGCTCCAATTCCTACCATCGACGCATCAGAGTCTATCGCGAAATCTAAGTCGTCTTGTAGATGAAACAATTCTTTAGCGTTTCGGAATGCTTCTTTGGTCTTGTCGAACGCAATTTCCTGTTCGTGTCCCCATTTGAATTTATTGTCTTTAATTAACAATTTTTCAATCGGTCTTATTAATTCGGATAACCCCGGAATGAATCTTCGATCCCAATTTACCAAACCTAGGAAAGATTGCACTTCCTTAATATTCGACGGTTTTTTAACTCGTTCTATACTGTCTTTGGTGTCCTGCAAAATTTCTGCTTTGATTTCCTGGAAATTATGCCCTAAGAATTTTATTTCCGGTTGCGCAAATCTCGACTTATCCCGATTTAATCTAATTCCATTCTTTCGAAAAGCGTCTAAGACCTTCCTTAAAATGTCTTCATGTTCTTTCCATGTTCTTGTGGCAATCAATACGTCATCTAAATACGCTATCACCTTTTGTTCCAGCTCTGGCCCTAATACTTGGCCCATCGCCCTAGTGAACGACGCCCCTGACGTCTTTAGACCAAACGGAAGTCTAAGGAACACATATGTCTGCGACTTGAATAAGAAGCCTGTATATTTTTGACTGTCTTCATCTAAGTCCACGTGTAAGAATGCATTTGATAAATCTAATGACGTAAAGTATTTCGCTCTTTCGATTTTATTAAACACCTGTTCTATTGTTGGTGGTCTCGCGTGATCTGCCGCCATGCGATCATTTATTTCCCTGGCATCTAAGCATATTCGTAGTTTTCCATTCGGTTTCGCTACTACTACCAATGGATTGATATATTCGGTTGGTGCCCTCTTAATAATACCGAGTTCTTCCCATTTGTTTACCTCGCTAGTGACCTCCTCGAGGTACTTGTTTGGTATAGGGTAAACAGGCTTTTGGTACGGCCTATTATCCTTGACTATTATTTGATGCTTATAGCCTGGAATTCTTCCTATTCCTTCTTCAAATATTTCTGGATAATTATTTAGCAATTTGTTAACGCGATCTAAAACCTCAATTTGTTGTTTCTCGGTTGTTAGTTGGTTAACCAGTACTCGTTCCCTTTCATCATATTCTAAAATTTTCGTAGGGTCTAATAATCCGACTTTCTCCCTTCCTACGTCAAACATAGCTTTACCCAGATACGGTACTAACGCCATTCGATTTTCTATAATAACATCAAGTCCTAAAATCACGTCTTCCGCTAATGAGCTCACTACGTAACATTTGTGTGATCTAATTTGATCCTCGCACGCAAAATCCAATAATACCTTTCTTTTGGTTACTGTGCCCTTGTCTTTGACAGCTGACATGATTTTGATTCCTTTTACGGGAATTATAGGAAATCTTATATTTTCTGTTTTTAGCGCGTCTATTACCCTCTCGGATACTACGGATACCTCCGCTCCCGTATCAATCAAAGCGTTAAATAATTTACCGCCTAAATTAATTTTTATGCTGGGCAATTTATATTTTCGTTGAATATTCGGATTTTCTTCTATTTCGGACTCTGAGTCTGCGTTGTATTCGCCCGGACCTATCAAAGTCATGGAGTAATGTTTTGCCTCTTCGGAATCCGACTCGTCGTCTGTTGACATATCACCCTTAGCCGGATCGCTGGCTTGCTCTATTGTTTGCCCGTCGTCGCTATCCTTCGTAGCCTCAGTAACCCTCTCTAACCTACAAACCTTCTTCTTCTCAGAATCCTTTGGCTTGTTTCCTACATTTGATTCTTTCTTAATTTCCACGGTCTTAGCTGGCCTTTCAGATTTATTTTCATATTTATTGCCGTATTCCTTTCTACCGTAGAAATTCCTTCTAGATTCCCTGTCATCGGTCTCGGAAAATTTCTGAGTTCTAGTATGGTTTTTTTCGACTCCCCTAGGGCTTTCGATAGCCAATCCTACATTTGATCCGTCATATTCGATCAATCGTGAAATTATGCGTGGAACTGTCAGGTCCGCCATTGATCACAAACGCTCGTATACACGCTCAGGAAAATGTAGCAATAATTTCTCAATTTTCCATTTTTCGGTCAGCGGCGCATCAACATAATTAGCATGCGTCATCCACGTTAAAAAATATGTCTCCATGGATCCGAATTTCGGCTCATAGCGTCCGTTCATAATATATGCCATTACGTCTTGTTGAATTTTATCGTTCCAATGTCTAGCCAGAAACATTTCCTTAAATTGCTCAAAATTTTGATATTCAATTAAGTTCCCCCAGGTACGAGCATCTCCTTTTAGATTTGAAATTATTTTTTCAGATAATTCATTTGTGCGATAACCCTCCCTGGTAGCTAATTCTTCGAATTTATTTAAAAACTTTACTGGGTTCATGGAGCTTATTTTTCCATCAAAAGTAATGTCAGTTAATTTAGATTTTTCTGTTACTAGTCTACGTATAACTTTTCTTTCATCTAAAATCACATCGTTGTTCGATCTTTTTGAATTTTCTGTTCCAGGTAAACTAATTACATCGTTATTTTCAGGATTTTGTGATTTGACTGTCATTTCATCCAATTCTTTGTTACTTTGAGTCCTAATATTGTTAACTTCTACATCTATCGATTTTACTGAACTTTCAAGCCACGTGACCTTATTGCCAATTATGTTCATGCTCGCGGTTAATTCACGCAACATTGATATCATTTCATTATTATTGGTAATAGTAAGGCTACTTGTCGAATGTTGAAGTTGTGTTGATCGGCTCTCGTCGATGTTGGGTGTACTTGCTCCGCGCTCGTTCGCACCTCCAGCTGTCATGGTCATCTGCTGAGATGGCTCCCCCTGTTCCCGACTTATCGAGTCCATGGATCTGGTAAGTGGTTTCTTTGGCGGTGACCTCTTGCACGGCATGCTGTATGTCGTTGGCAATCTCTACTGCGTGAGATTACAATCTTTCGCTTGTTTATTGGCGACAAGCGAGCATCTATCGTTTCAAGCTTACGACAGGTAATTATTCCTCCGGAGAAGAATTTAAATTTTTTATTGCACAATCTGGTTGCACAATTTGCGTGAAATCGAAATTTTGTTCGATATTCTTGTCGGTCAAACCGATCCCAGATAGTAATTTTTCGACGAACACTTGTCCGACGGCACTCGTTTTTCCAGACACGATAACTGATTTTAGCACTCACGTCAAAATTTTTCGAGTGATTGTACCTATACGATTTTTATTCGAAGATCGATAACTTTCGGATTTTTCGCACTTGCGGATTTCACTCCTTCCACGCGTCGGAAATACGATTTTGAAAAGATACTTCGTGAACTTTTATAATTTTCGCACTTGCGGATTTTACTCCTTCCACGCGTCGGAAATACGATTTTGAAAAGATACTTCGTGAACTTTTATAATTTTCGCACTTGCGGATTTTACTCCTTCCATGCGTCGGAAATACGATTTTGAAAAGACCCGTCACTTTGTTTCGATTTTGAAAAGATAGTTCGAGAACTTTTATAATTTTCGCGACGACACTCACGCACGTTCGCGAATTTTTCAATTTTTTCAAGAGAATCGAAAAACTCTTCCACAATCACTATGTTACACACTGGTAGCACAATGATGATCAATTTTTTATAAGAATTGAGAAACTCATTCCATCCATCGGGTTGACACTTTTACCGTGACGGTTATCAATTTTTCGTAAGAATTGAGAAACTCTTTATTTCCACCGGGTTGACACTTTTACCACGCTAGAATTATATCTATTTGATACCAGCTAATGTGAAAACTTTGTGTCATGATGAGCAAGGTGTGCTATTTGTTTATAATAAGAAATTATTCAAATTATTCATAATCTTCTATTGACAAGCTAATTTTTTGAGGATATACTGCAAAATTATTGTCCTATCAGGCAAGTTGAGTGTCTAGCCCAGTTTCTGTCAACATTGTTGTACGCTGTCTATCGGCATTAATAAATTATCAAATTATTTGTAATCTTGCCATTCAGTATTTATTTATTCCTACTTCCTGTCAATTCTACTCTTATAGGATTTCGTCTTGTTGTGGATACTACCTTTTGACTCGATACTGGCCATAGTAAGTATTACGATTGTTAATTTTTTCTATTATTTATAACTTTCACATCGAACCCCATAAGAATCGTATGAAATGCCACTGAGGCTGAATCTATTATGCTTCTAGCGCATTTACATTCTTCTTAATCAATATTTCCTTGTATAAAACTTTTATTTTTTGATGATTATAGAATTTTATAGATTTTATCTATTGCTTCACCTCTATATGTCTCTCTAGTAATGTTTCTTCAAAGTTATAGTCTGTGGTCCCGCAAAACCCAAATAAACCTTGATTTTACAATATGAATATACCAATAGAATGTTAATTAACTTGTGATACCTTTTTCTTCAACGCATCTCGCTGGTGGCTTACGCTTGCCCTTCGACCAGTCATCAGATATGTCCAGATACGGCATCTCGCAGTCTTATTAATTAATTTCTTAATATCTACGTGACTTTATTCAGGACTGACCCGATCCGGTGTCAGTTCTGATTTCAACATTGTACGAGAACTGAAGTCAAGGTTTGTTTATTTTCGTTGCCGGTTGCAGCATCAGGTACGAAATGGAATTATGGGAAGTGTATTAATAGAAGTGCATCGCGTCAGTTGGTCTGCCCTGGACTGAATTAACAAAGATAATGATAGCTTTTAGAATTCTGGAATCTCCAGAGAAGGCCAAATTTTGGATGTTATATGGAGCCTGAATTTTTAGACGTCGTAATGTTAGAACCAGTTTATTCGTCTCCACGGTATTAAGAGGGCAAGCCCAGAAGATGTGGTTCAAGTCTTGAAACTGAGCATTGCATTGACAGGCCTCAGAAGAGGCAGCACCGATTCTATGAAGGTGAGCTCTAGATGCTGAATGGTTTGTGCGGAGCCTGTTAATTTTAACAATATCATCTCTCCTCCAATCCATATTGATAAACCAGGGACAGCCCAAGGTAGGAGGAGACCATTTAAAGAAATTGATTCCCTTATACTGGGCTTGATCAGTAAGATAGTCATAGGCCTTCGATTTCATTCTACTTTTACAGTGCACAGCAAGATCAGGCCAGACTACTTTAGTATTTATAGTTGAAATACTGAGGGCTTTTTTGGCCCTTTTATCCGCTACCTCATTACCATGGATTCCCTGATGGGATGGGATCCAGATGAACTGAATTTGAAGTCCGATGGACCGTAAGTCCAGATACATTTTCTTACATTGAGCGATGATAGGGTGAATCTTTGAGTTCATTGAATTATCAGCTAGGCACTGTAAAGCGCTACGTGAGTCAGACAGCATAACCGGCTTTATTATGTTTTTTTCCTTGATTAATTGCAGGGCTGCAAGAAGAGCCGATGCCTCTGCAAAGAAAATAGAAGCCTTGTTGCAGTATCTGAATTTCCTAATTAGTTTTGAGTTAGCTACGTAGCCTGCAGCCCCACATCTCTCAGGGATGGACGACCGAGAACCATCTGTGTATATATAAACCCAGTTCCGGAATTCCTCCAGAAGGAAGGTGCCAAGACCGTTATTAGGGTTCTACGTTTCTCTCATAGAAAAGCCAAACTCAAGGTCCACATCAATGTGTTGAAAATGCGCTGCCAAAGGAATGGAGAAACAGATGGGACGAGGGTTTCTAATAACTCTGTCTTAATATCTTCTAAGGGACAACCATCTTGACAGAACATACGGTGAGTACCCACGTGACTGATTGCTGTTAACAGCATTTTCTAGGAGTTTATGTTTCGCATGGATAGGGTGATGGTAAATTGAGAAAGATCTTAAAATATACCTAGAAGCAAGGAAGATTCTCCTGAAATAAAGCGGCGGTTCCCCTGCCATAGCTAAAATTGCATTGGTGGGAGTCGAGATCATAAGTTCCAGAGCAGATCGCAAGGCCGCATACTGAATGCGATCAAGGACAATAAGGCTATTTGCCCTAACTGTCCCATAGCACATTGAGCCCCAGTCAAGGATCGATCTCGTTAAGGCTTTATAAATAATCAGCAGGTTATTGGGGTGGGCACCCCAGTTGATACGAGAGGTAGACCTTAAAACCCGCAAAGATGATCGAGCTTTCTCCGAGATTTTATTTATATGCTGATTCCAGTTTAATTTATAATCAAACTACACTTCCAGAAATTTAATGACAGGAACCCATTGAATCGGGTGGTCATCAATAAGAACTGAGAAGTTATACCAGTTCTCTCTTTTCCTTGAGAATAGGGTGAATTGCGATTTCCTGGGAGAGATGGAAAGGCCAATGCTATTAAGCCATGATAGTACTAGCTCCAGTGCTGAGTTGAGGACTGAAGTTATATATGCAGGGTCCTTGTGATAGAAATATATAACTATATCATCGGCATATAAAAGTGACCGGCATTGAGAACCAATATTAGATAGAATTTTCCTTATGTATATATTAAATGAGGGGGGACTAAGCACAGTGCCTTGAGGTAACCCTATTTCCATTGTTCTAGAGGCGATCAGAGATAATCCAGAGTTTCCCCTCTAGCAAAGGAAAGGTAAATGTCCGAGCTAAGGATGGCCAAGTTATCCATACAGGATCTGCCCTTTCTAAAACCAAACTGAATTTTGGGAATTAGTGAACAATTTTCAATCCACCATTCCATTTTTGTTAATAATATCCTTTCAAAGACTTTAAGGAGGCAAGAAGAAAGTGCAATCGGCCTGAAACTATCACTGTTCGGTTTAGGTAGGAGAATAACATTGAACTTTTTTCAGATTGATGGAATACGACCACATTTAAAAAAATCCATCAAACAACTCGCAGAGTTTCTGGAGGGATTCCACGGGTAGCTGTTTGATCATACGATTATTAATAAGATCGGGACCGGCTGCAGATTTAACTTTAATTTTATTAATGGCCGAAGTTAATTCTTCCAGGCGTATCTTCGAAAAAATTTCTAGTGTAGGACCCGATATAATGGACGGAGAAGGAGGAATTAGGATAGATGGAGGAGCTATTTTGTCCACGAAATCGAAAGCTGCTGGGTTAAAATCCCCATGACTAGAAGATTGAGATCCTAGGGATCTAGATTTGAATGACTTAATAACGTTCCACATTTTTGCAGGGTCCATCTGATTGTTAATAGAGTTACAGAAGGATCTAAAACTCTTCTTTCGTTCTTTATAGAATATTAATGTTTACTTTTTTAATTTTTCTTTATACAGATTCACATTTTGCTCTGTGGGATGCTTCTTGACTTTGACAAAGGCAGTCTTCCTTTCTGCAAGCGCTTTACGGCATTCGGAATTCCACCACGGGGCTGGAGGAGCCATAAAATTACGTAATTTACCACCCGCTAGGCGAGCCCCGGTTCTTTCCGCAGAATCGAGAATGTGTTCTGTAAATTGCTCATAGCCTGTCTCGAGATCTATGTTTGAGAGGTCTATTAGGTGAGGAATATTCCTGGTCCACTGTCCAAACTTGGTCCAGTCAACCTCATCCACATTCATTCTAGGCCGGCCAGGAGCAGGAACGATGTGGAATGAGCTAACCGAGATCAAAATAGGGAGATGATCACTACCAGCTGGGTCGTCCATGACCCTCCATCGCAGAGATAGAAGGATGTCCGAGAAGCTAGAGTGACATCAGGAACACTGACGGATTGAGCAGGAAAAGAGATTCTCGTTGCGCTACCGTTGTTAATAACGGAGAGATCTATATGATCAAGGGCGTTAATTAAGTTTTTGCCGGCTGAGTTGGAACAAGAGCTGCCCCATACAGGGTTTTGAGCATTGAAATCCCTGCAAACTAAAATATTATTTTGCCCTAGTGAATCTAGAAGAGACTTCCAAGCCCATGAAGACATGGAGCACTCAGAAGGCCTGTATAACGAAAAGATCCTAAGAGGAATCGGGATGGAACCATGTAAGATTTCCATACCACACATCTCAACTCCACCAGGTCTTGCCGAGGAAGTATCAATTGAGCGGAACGGAATCGATTTCCGGATAAGTATTGCTACTCCGCCACCAGCTCTTCCGTCCCCTCTGTCCTTCCTAATGATGTTGAAGTGCCTGATTTTAATTTGTTGCTCAGATCTCCACCAAGTCTCCGAGATACACAGAACGTGAGCATCCTTGGCAAGAATCTGAAGCTCAGTCAAAGACGACCTCAAGCTGCGAGCATTACACTGGATAATGTTTAGGTTCTCTTTTGGCGACATCGTAACAATCACAAGGTAAATATATATAACTATAAATCTTAGAAACATTAGTTAATACTTTATATAAATAGTAACTCATACAATAAACAGTAACAACAATCTAGAACAGCCCAATAAATATAAACAGTGCGGCTGGAAAATCAACTATCTTTACAATGAAAATAAATAAATAATATAAATAGCTTAACAGGAAATGACAAATTCTAGTAAAAATTTAACAATGCACAAAAATAACAAGACATTCACAGCCAGCCGCTAGGCTAAATTATGTCCCCGGAGAATGGGTCAGATCTGTAAGGATTCTAAACATATGTTCCTTATAGAGGCTTCACATATTGATCCTTCGTTCAACAAACCGATCAAACCCTCCTCGATATGATTAATGATGGAGCCCACTTTTTTAATGACTTCCCGGTTAATTAACTCTTTGAGATTCACAATTTGGCTCATTGATAATGGGATAGCGGCAGTAGAATTTTGGTTAACTACAAGATGTTTTGAAGGCTGAGTAGATTGGGAATCGTCAGCAAATTCATGAACAGATACCGAATTACATTCCGAAGTCTCATCCACCACGGTCAGGCTATGGTTGCTCGCCAAGATTGGCCTTGAGGAAACCCCATATTTAAGTCCTGCCTCTTTATATGAGATACTTTCCTCAGCCATAACTCGTCTAACCTGTTTTTGTAGGATAAATCACGGACATCTAAAGGAGTCAGCGCAGTGACCTGGGGCAGAGCAATTAACGCAATATTGAGACGCGGATCCGCAAACATTATCAGCATGACCCTCGCCACAATTAGCACATCTTAAAGAGCTCCTGCATTTGGAAGAGACGTGTCCAAAACGTTGGCAGGAGAAACACCGGATAACTGGTGGAATGTAGATTTCAATAGGGCATTTTACTAGCCAGATGTTAATGCTGTTCGGCAGGGTGTAGCCAGCAAACACCACCTTAACAGCCGATGAAGGGACTCTTACTTTGGACCCAGTTGAATCTATGGTAGTACGAAAAATTCTCTCCAGTCTAATGACCTCCTGAGAGTTCGAGTCATGAGATAAAGGAACAATGCCCTCACGGATACAGTCAAGAGAAAGCTCAGGGTCCACGTTTCTGATTACGCCCACTTTAGCGGTCCTAAAATCAGGAACGTAAGCCAATCACTCGTTATTGGAAGAGTGGGTGGAATCCACAAAGTTACTAGCATTCGCGAAAGAGTCAAAAGATACAATTAATTTATTTAGACCATTTCTTGAAAAAGATTGGATTCACAAAGTTATTAGCATTCGAGAAAGAATCAAAAGAAACAATTAATTTATCTAAGCCATTTCTTGAAAGAGATTGGATGCCCTCGAAACTCGCGAGCCGCTTTGCAATAGAGAACGGGTGATATCTAGCAATATTTTTTGCCGTATCTTTATTGCAGATATAAACGATAAACGGCGCCTTCGAGTTATTAGAGTAACGGTTGGAAATATGAGACCAAATACTTTCTCTATGATTGGAAGGTGGAAAGGAAGAAATTTTAGTAGGAGGAACACTATGCGGCTCATCCGGCATTGAAGATGGAGAATCCCTAACTCTTTTTTTATTCTTTACAGAATCTATATCTGCCGTATCAGGAAGGCAGGCAGTCAACAGGCCCTCTTTGAAGAATCCAAAGATAATACAGGGAAAAACACACCCGACTCAGTCCAGAAAAGCCAGGATGGAAAACCACGTGTTTAACTACGGCAGACCACACCGACATGAGGACATGGACAAGAGACAGGAAACGACACGACTTAGCTGCAATTGGCCCCCCGATGAAATCTTAGAAAGCGCGAGAATAACTCAAGATCTTCCGAGAAGGCAATATAAGGCCACGATGGTCGGCACCAGACTCCAGCTTCAACAATGATTTCAGCACCGCTCCAATAGCAAATCTTCCACTTCACAATTTAGATGGTTCTGAAGGAATAATTAATTGTGGATAGATAAATTAAATATTTCCACCAACTAAACATTTTGGCAATAATCAAAAAGCACAAAACTGCATATATTGAATAAAATGGCTAAAGGGCCGAGATGTAATGGATTAATAAAGAATTTGCAAAACCACGTTTACTAAATCGGAAATATATATATATATCTAGACAACGATGTACATCGCGCGATGGTGCGATTACCAATCAGCACTAGACCTCCGGAATACTCATAGAAAATTCATAGAATTGCCTGGATATTGCGAGAACAACACGAGAACTGTACGAATCGAGAACTTGCAACACCGTAGCGAAACACGGCAAGAAAAACTATCAACAGATAGCACGGAAGCCCGAGCCAGCCCGTGACCCCTCGGTCGGTGCCCCGAGAGAGAATGCCTTGGCAATAGCCAAATCCGAGAAATAATCATTCTGATTGGTCGAGAGCCTTTTAACTGATAACTCTTCTATCTCCTTCGAGTCGTCCCTTTAAACCAAATCGAGAGTGTTCCTTAACGAATCTGTACGTAACTTCTGGAGATCCTCCACGGCCGCTTCCCCAGGGCATCGAGCGACAACTGGGCACCACATCCTTAACTCGGGCCGGAGGTTCCGCTCCTGCCCTTAACCGTATCACAACAATCTCCGCCCGCTCTACAGCCCTTTGCCCATCTCCAACGGAGCGCCGGTATTTCACCCGGGCTTCTGCTGGTCCGTGGAGACGTCTCCATCGGGTACTCTCCTCTGCCGGGCAACTCGGTACGTCGAGACTATCTCCCCACGGCAGATTCGAGTACCTCGACCTCAACTAAACAATAACGATATCTCACGAGAGCATTGACATAACTATACGAATCAACCTGAGAGCGTAGCTTCTGAGCAGGGTGGCGACCCGAAGGGAACCAGAAATTGAGAACGTTATCTGTATCGGTAATCGGAGCCGCCTTGGGATGGTGATTCGAAAAATCACATCACAACTCCCCACCTCTTAAGGGTGGTTGAGGCTTAGTGATCGAAACGAGAGCTAGTGCAAGCAAATCGGACCGAGAGCCAATTTTCTAATTAGAATATTTTCGTCGGTATTCCGACATATTCGAGAGCTTTATTACATAAGTTTTTTTTCTTTCGATAGCTTAGTATTCATTCCCCTGTGTACGGTCGAGATCTAGATGGTGGTGAGGAAAATCGAAAACCAACCGGAAAAATTTTTCCAGCTCGAGAAAATGACATTTCAGAA
This sequence comes from Cephus cinctus, assembly GCF_000341935.2. Taxonomy (NCBI): domain Eukaryota; kingdom Metazoa; phylum Arthropoda; class Insecta; order Hymenoptera; family Cephidae; genus Cephus; species Cephus cinctus. The sequence goes on along the minus strand of NW_014332909.1, from coordinate 15,782 downwards.
GTTAATATTTTTGCCGATAACTTGTCAATTAAGACATTTATTAATTTATTTCGTGAACTATGGCCAGTTAAAACCAGTTTCGATAGCCAATATTCTTACCCACCGTTGTGAGCGAAAGCGAGACAGAGTGAAAACAATAATATTTGGTAGGTAAGACGAGAGCTGCGATAATTCGTAGGCGCGAGAAGATGTTTAAAGATCACTATTTCGAGAATTCGGTAACTAAACCACTCATCACCTGTACTATCTCCGTAGGGAGGTACAGTAGAGAGCACGTTACGATCGTGAGCCAGTTCTGGCCCTTCGGCCGGACTCAAGTCGTGAACCGAAATCGAGAACTGTTTCAGGAACCAAGGACGAGAAGGCAAAGTACGATAATCCGGTAGCGAACGATGTCTTACCCACTGGTTACTGTCGAGAGCTATTTAATTCATATTTCGCGGGTAAGCCGGGATCTTGGCTTACTCTCTCGGCTCGAGAAATTAATTATTATTACTTTTTTTTTGTAGCGATATCTCTTCGCATGATCGTCTGACCAGGCTGCGAATTAATTCGTGAGAGGTTTATCCTCTCTCGCTCCGAGAAAGTATTACCCAGTTACTAGACCCAGAACTGATTTTATTCTTCTTCGATAGCACGAAGTTCTACCCGTTGGTTACTGGCGAGAGCTAATTTCTTATTTTGCGCGGGTAGATCGAGATCGCGCGGAGGCGTTAGCCCTGCCGCTCCGAGAAGGTATTAAGCGTAGCTTATTTCGGGAGCCGTAACGATAGCGAGCCTTGTTCACATGCTGTTTACTGGCGAGAACTGATTTAATATTTTTCGCAGGCGAACCGAGAACGCGTGAGAGGTTTATCCTCTCTCGCTCCGAGAAAGTATTAAACACAGATTGACAAACGGACACTGAACGATGATAACAGGACGCGGATGAACACGAAAGTCGAGAGCGTACGTTACCCTTTTGGGATCTTCGTATTATATCCGAGAGCTGTATTCCGCGAGCATGATGGCCGTCCACCTTTGCGAGCAGGACTTGAGGAACCACTTTCCGAAACTCGAGTCCCGTGACTCGCACGTCGCGAACTGAGGCCGGCGGCCTATGTTTCGAGAGCGACTGTCCTTTGACACGCGTATCGCGAACTAAGGGTCCTGGCGAGTCCCTTTGCTTCTTCGAGAACCGTCAGCATTCGCACAAGCACCGGGGGCTAGGATCTCGGGTCCTTCTGTTTCTTTGAGAGCTGCGCGGATTCGCGTTCCACGGTTCACGAGAGGGGACTTGATGTCCTTCTTTGAACGCGAGCTGTGGAATCTTAGAGTTCACGTACCGAAAGCTGGGACTGAAGGTTCCTTCCGTTAGCGAGAGCCGTAGACCTTGCGATCCAGGCAATAAAGGCTGAGACTTTGGGTCCCTTCCTTTAACGAGAGCTGAGCGGTCTTTCGACCCACGTAACGAGAGCTAGGCCCGAGAGCCGGTAACGAGATCAATTGGCCCGAAGGCCAAGTACGAGATCTGGGACTAAGGAGTCCACACCGAGAGCTGTGAGAGTTTCCTTACGGTGTCGGGCTAGCCCTATCCCCGTTGGTCACCCTGGTGGAACCGGTAGCCGGTGGCTTTGGCGGACCACCGAGGGACGCTTTAGGTCCCTGCGGCCTTCGAGACCGAGGTCTCTCCGCCCGCAGAGCCTTCAACTCCTCCCGGGGCACGTTTTGGCCGGCCCGCGGAATGTAGGGCCCTCTTTGTCGCCGGCTCTGGCTGCACGAGGGGCAGGTAGTCAGGGTTTTCCCTTCCTCCCGCAGCGGCGGCAGAATGTGGTCGTCGGTGGGCCGTACGGGCAGTTCGAGTATCGGTGGCCGGTCTCCCTGCAGCTGTAGCAAGCCCGTTCGATGACCTTCCTCCGAGCCGGTTGGGGAGTAGCCCCTGACCAGGAACCGGTGGTACTTGGCGCCGAGGGGCCCGAGGTGCCGACCTTCTTCCTCCGGACGATGGTCCACTCTGGGGTCTTCGTCGGGTCCGACTGTTCGGGCTCGGCGACGCTGAGAACCGCTTGACTTGTCGGTCGCGGGCCTACCTCCTCCGGGGTCTTCGTCGGGTCCGACCGTTTGGGCTCCGCGACGCTGCGAACCGCTTCGCCGGTCGATAGCGGGTCCACCTCCTCCGGGGGTGGCCTCATGGTCTCCTGCGCCAGCCCCGTTATGGTCAGGATTAGCACTGGGGCGGATGTGGCATCCCCGTGTCCGCTGGCCAAGAGCGACGCGGCACACGCCCAAATCATGGCGAGGTGATCCACAGGGGGTCTGCCCACCTTTTCCTTGAGGGCCGTCGTGGCCTCCAACATCTCCTCGAACCATGCTCTTTGCTGATCTTCGTTCCCCAGCAGCTCCAAGTCTATCTCTTCTCCGAGACAAGAGATCGCGGTTGAAGTCATTTTCGGTTGTTCGAGTTTTTCGCGTCGGCTGTCTTCGGCAATATTTCGAAACGAAGTGACCGAGATCTAGCCGATTTCGGCTGTCGCAAACCAGGACTCTAGGGTAGGGGGTCCTTCGAAATCTTCTGAAAAACTTGTTTATCAGAATTCGGGAACCGTTCCGATGACCGTCTTCGTTGTAACAATACCTCGATGACCGGTAGGGTCACCCGGGTATGACAACTCGAGAACAACTATTTGCTGGCTGGCCCTACGTTGGGCGCCATTTGTAACATAATTCTTTTCCTTAACTCGACACCGATAGCAAAGCATCCGAGAATGAACTATCTTTGAGAACCAACCTACGTTACCTTCGGCCGTCCACCCGTCGTTCGTGCATCCGCAAGCCAGGCGGGCGCCAGCCAATTCTTTTTTCACCGGGAACTGACGAGCTGGTATAAACTGGGAGTTGGGGTGGAACAGGCACAACTCCACCAAAACGAGAACTCTGATGGAACCTATCAGATGAGGCGATAGCTTAACGGATCCTGTCGATTTTTAGGAACGCGTAAAATCGAGAAACGCAATCGTAGGTGCTGATCTTTGGGGTCGCGTGAAATCAGCAAACGCAACTGGATGCACGAACGGGAGCGGACGGTTACGGAAATGCACGGCCGCTCAGGCTGCTAGGTTTGATGTAGAGAGGGTCGGAGTAAAAGTCCGGCAAATACTGTGAGAGACAGAGAGCGACGAATCGAGAACGTATCAGAACGAATCTTAACTATCTATCGAGATCGCTACATCAATTATAAATTGGGAGTCCTCACCGAGAGCTGGTGCAACTAATCCGTGGAGGCCGAGAACTGTATCCAAAGGACACTCGGGCGAGCACTGCACGAAGGCACAGCAATACACCTCCGGAATACTCACAGGAATTCATAGAATTGACTGGATATCGCGAGAACAACGCGAGAACTGTACGAATCGAGAACTTGCAATACCGTAGCGAAACACGGCAAGAAAAACTATCAACAGATAGCACGGAAGCCCGAGCCAGCCCGTGACACCTCGGTCGGTGTCCCGAGAGAGAATGCCTTGGCAATAGCCAAATCCGAGAACTAATCATTCTGATTGGTCGAGAGCCTTTTAACTGATAACTCTTCTATCTCCTTCGAGTCGTCCCTTTAAACCAAATCGAGAGTGTTCCTTAACGAATCTGTACGTAACTTCTGGACATCCTCCACGGCCGCTTCCCCCGGGGCATCGGGCGACAACTGGGCACCACATCCTTAACTCGGGCCGGAGGTTCCGCTCCTGCCCTTAACCGTATCACAACTATCTCCGCCCGCTCTACAGCCCTTTGCCCATCTCCAGCGGGGCGCCTGTATTTCACCCGCGCTTCTGCTGGTCCGTGGAGACGTCTCCGTCGGGTACTCTCCTCTGCCGGGCAACTCGGTACGTCGAGACTATCTCCCCACGGCAGATTCGAGTACCTCGACCTCAACTAAACAATAACGATATCTCACGAGAGCATTGACATAACTATACGAATCAACCCGAGAGCGTAGCTTCTGAGCAGGGTGGCGACCCGAAGGGAACCGGAAATAGAGAACGTTTTCTGTATCGGTAACCAGAGCTGCCTGGTACCGTGATTCGAAAAATCACGTCACAGTACATATGAATGTGTATGAGTGCAGATGCGTGCATGATAAGTATGGAAAAATGTATCTCTTGGGATCCAAGAGTTTGGTTCGATTTCTGGTCTTAAAGGGTGCACTTTGATTCTATATCGTATTCAATTAGCTAGATTCAGTTAAGGTTAAACGACAGACTAGACCAGAAGACTAAACCACATTGAAGTAAATAAAGTTAGTTATAGTGATCTCCAATAGCACCTGCATTTTTATTTCTAAAGCCTTTATACAGTTTGAAAATCCAAACCATCATCGCACTAGAAATCAACTTATATACAGAGAACTGGACACCGTTGGAGTGCTCATCACAGAGCTTTGGTGGCTAACGAACCCACCTCGCCAGATTCACGCAGTTGAATCTGCCACGAAAACGATACTGGCGACGATCAGGACGTCATGGTCCCACACAAAGGATTCTTCTCGTGCATGCGTCGCCATATTGTATTACCGCGCTCGCTTTTCTCGCTTACATTTTAGTACTTATGTATAAAGTGTAACGACGAATCGCACAAATAAAGGCACCGCGAGAAATTATTAATAAATTCTTCTATTACTGGGCGCCAGGTGTACCGAGAGATACACCGCTGTCTCCAGAGGATACCCCGGGCAGCTCTTATGCGGTGGGGTCCTGGGTCTCGGAGACAATAACTAAACCTGAAAGTTAATAACAATAAGACAACACCAAAGGGGCTTTGAGAAATCAAACAGATCTGAAGTTTCGTTTAAAAGCACGGAACCCACAAACGGGCCCAATTTATTGAACACAAGAAAAATAAGACGAAATATAACAAATGAAGATAAAATATAAAATATAAAATATAAAAATCAGATAATGAAAAGGCGTAATAACGGAACATGGTATGGAACAACAGCTCCAAAATAATAAACGCGAATGGGAACAACTGTCCCTTCTAAAATTCACTAGATGCAGCGACCCAACTAATAAATCCCCGAAGGATTAGATAAGCCAGAATTCCTCGCTCGCAATTATTTCCTAGAAGGCCGCACACTTCCGGCAAGAATGCGCACGTTAGATAATACACGCGCACCGAGTATAAGCAGTAATATTTACAAAGTCAGCTGACGAGTGGCTTAGTGCCCTACTCGTCGGCTCCACAATATTTACAAGTTTGAGCGCGGTAATCCTAATGGTCCTCGACCTTATACCGAATTCCTAGAGTCCCGGCTGGGAATCTAAATCTTTATATTGTCGTCTCGCATGTATAGCCTATCCCGTCACGGATAATCCTGCGGTCGGAATCAGCTCCGGAGACCTATTCCTTTACTAAACATATCAGTTAAAGAATACGGAATCCCCTAACCGCATTCCTCACACCCGCGGATATAGCTAGGAGAAACAGGTGCCACTGCGCGGCACTTAGGCTACACAACGCACGACCGGAACGATTACGCGTAGCGTGGACTGGATATTAATAATTTGCATGCAGTTTCTTCAAACATGCTCTACGAAAACTCAAACACAAAACTAAAAACTAAACTTTGATACCAGATAACGGATCCTCCAGATCGCCACCAAATTGGCAAACATCGGATCGCAACGATCGTGTAAGCGGAAAGCGACGCGTGCTGTCTGGATCAAAGATCCAACAGCTAAATCTATGGTCCGATTAATCTCGATCAATTACAAAATTCATATAGCTCGGTAGCGTCACTCACCCAGAATAGCTCTCGCCAAATCGTCCAACTCCTCTCTATCCATGCTTTTCTCTAGACTTTTCTCTCACGCTAACTCACCTTCACTATAAACTTTACTTTTGGGCACACCGCACTCTAGGTTGGCTACACCGCAAGTGACGCTACCCGATAGCTCGCCCGCTAACGTGCCCTGGTGGCGCGGAGGAATATTACCCTTGGGCCCAATCAAATTTGCGCTAGCCCCTACGCCGCCCAATTCGCCTACGATTGTCAATTGTCTACGAGATCCCCGAAAAGTAGAGCTGCGCATCTTCTCCTCTTCTGGGCGATTGTAGTGTCTTTTCTTGGAGCAGGAATCTCATCGGCACCTCATCCCTCGTTGTACGGCTCCAGGCCGCCACTGCAACCCCCGGATGCTGTCAGAACCTCGGATCTTCTCGCGGCGTCCTTCCGCGTAGGTTGCCTCGCTCAGTGGTGCTCTGCGGTCGCGCTGGCCCTCCTCCTGCTGGCTACGTCACGCCAGTGCTGCTGTTCGCACTGGTCGGGTCCCTTTGCTGTAGTCCGGGCCGTTGCTGCTTCTTATTTTTCTCCGATCGGTTCCCTTAGGGGACCTTAACATTCGAAATACAGACCCCGAGGGAATTAATAAACATTCTACACGCTAAATTCAGTCCACGCTCGACGCAAATGTTAGGTTAGCTTGCGGACCTTACGGAGTAGCTCCTATTTCGCCTTTTTCCTCTCTCTTTTGTGACGTGCACAAAGTGTCACGTTACAACAGATAACGGTAAATGAATCTTTAAGTATCCTCGAAAACGATAAAATTTTACAAATTCAATGATATTTTATAGCTAAGGATTATTTAATAGAAGCTCTGAAATATCAGTCATTTAAATGAAGCGGAGACTCTTTCTTTGAAACACCAACAACCAAACATAGAGAACCCCGTGAATTACAAAAACTACTAATAGTAATAGGAGGTAGCCTACTAAAAGCTGTTAAAAGTATGGAGTGCTTGGATTTTCACAGAGAGACTTGGTCTACCATGCACGTGTGCAATTAAAAACGAAGGTGGCTGTCCCAGTCTTCAACCACTGTACCATGATGGGCTAATATATTTCTCATTTGTCTATATATTATAATACTAATTAAATGTAATATTAATAAAAATCAATACAAAATGTAACATAATAATCTAATTGAGTGTAGTTTAGCCACTCTATGGTTGAAAAACTGTTTCTCAAACGTAATGCCAATATGTATAGAGTCTTTGAATATCGAAAGACAGTATTATTATACATTGTAACCTTTGTCGATTGAGCAATTTCGTATGCTCCTTATGAGTGTACGAAATGGGATGTAGGCCAGTGCTCGGGGCTGGCGTCTTTAAGAATTAAGTCGACACAGGTTGGTAAAGTAAAATAAAACAACAAAAATTGATTGAATAATTGATAATTGGTACAACAGTTTTATAATCGATATCAATTACCCAGTAATTGACAGTCTCAATCAATTGTCGATATTGTAAGAAAAGGGTTGTCTAGGAATCGTCCTATGTTTGTTTTCTATCCCTATCTCTCTCTGACCTGTATATGAGGTACAGAGGATCTGCCTGTGTTGATCCTGTAGCCCTAGTGGCGCTTTGCCTATCTATTAGCTATGGCACTGTGTGCGACTCAACTACTAACGGCGTGGATAATAGATTAAACAAAATGGCGATAACTAGAGTTTCTGAGGTAGATCACGGTGGTCTCCTCAGAACTTTGACAATTTTTCTCTACCTATCAGTCTGGGCTGAATAGCGGATGCTGAAATGCCGTAGCCGTCGACAAGTTTATGTATTATGATTTTTACTGACACGAATATGCTCTATCCCGGAGGATATAAATTGAGCTTACTGATTTAATGATTCTAAATGCGCGATCCTGACGGATTTAACTTTCGCTGATTTTACTGTTCTTTCGCGGGACTTCTCGCTAAATTTAGACTTCGTCTGTTCGAATGAATAATTTGATCTGGAATGTAGTAATTAACGAATTGTAATCCGATAATTATTAGCGAGAAGCGCTAGTCCTCTATCGGATTATTTTGATATTACTTTCCGCGGATTTACATTCGGGAAACGTTTTTCATCTATCGACTAGTGTTGACACTAGCCGCGCTTCCTTGTCGTTCCTTTGGAACGGGTGTGCTCTCAGTACAGGAGTACTGAGAGGCTGGTCCTTTTTGTCACATTACAATAGTCCCTCGAAATAACTTGTTGTTGCGCCGTGCACCTTGGTGGACGGTCACAACAACAAATTATTTTCCGAAGTTCCTATGCTATGATTCGGAAGGTTAGGTGGAGGTAGGTGTCCAGGTTTGAAAATCTCTATAAATCCATATTGTTACATTTCATGTATAAAAAAAAACTTAACTAAAAAAAATCCAAACAAAAAAAATGTTCTCTTATTCACTCTCACAACACTATTCTTCTAATGCCTTGCATTTTCTTCCTGCGTCGAAACGTACCCCTCGTCTTCCTCGTCTGTAGCCTCCCCCTCCTGTTCGCTGTCGGACCCCAGGTAGACGTCGGCCGGGTCTATCTGCTCCATGTCGGGATATCTCAACCTTGCCATTTATTTTTCCACTATAAAGTGGCTTAGTGGGATCCCTCGTAGTGCTATCCTTGCATTTACCCAGCACGCTGTCCTCTCTGGATCCCTTCTTTGTGCGCTGATATAGAAGTATGTCCTCTGGGTTAACAACTGCTACAACCACCTACATGTGATCTGTGCCCATCGTGCTACTTTTGGTGGGCGACACCTGTCCATTCCCACGTGGATTGTCGTTTCTGGAATGTTCGCCAGGTTCTCCGATATTTGGTATACCATGCTATGATGGATGTTCAGGTCCTCTCCTGTGTCAACCAGATGCAGCAGCACCAGCTCTTCTTCCATGAAGATAATAGTGGCCCGCTCCAACCTTCGACAGTCTTCCACAAGGCATCCCTTGCCTGGTCTCATATCTCTTAGTGGCAAGTGTTCCCGTGTTTCTCACTGGGCCAGGTCGAGGATTCTTTCCCGCTCTCCCTGGTCTTTCCTTAGTCGCACGTAAAAGTTACTGGAACGTCATGGAATGTGCTAAGGTCACTTCCGTCGGCCCGTCTTCGATCCTCCTGAGGTTTTGCTTCCTGATTATCGGCATCTTCTCTCTGCTGGCTATAACTTCTCTCACTAAAAAGGGTCTCCTCGTTCTCTTCCTTCCTTTTTATCCCCTGGTGTTCCGGATATGTAAGGAATGCTAGGATGTGATACCAACTGTTTAAGTTTCAAAGATGGATGAGCCTGGGATCCAATCTTTCACCGTCTGATCTTTTAACTCTATGATGTGAAAATCTTCTTGGTATCCCTTTGGTTGACTTTCTTCTTCCCTAAAAAGTTCTTTAAATTTTGGTTGAAGCTTTCTCCTTTTATGATAGCTCACAGTGGAATCCGTCATCCTTTTCTTTTTGTTGGTTAGCCTTGGTTCCGTCGGAATTTCCTTTTGCACAACTTTTCCACCACTTCCGCCGATTGTCGGGTTTCCGATTTTCTGGGATTTATATTTTTATTAATTTCCACCTATTTGGAATTTCGATTACTTTTAAAACCCACTTTATACCCGTTTTTTTTAAATTGCTTATTGCCACTTGTTACCCGGTTAATCCTTGCTTTGTGACTGAGCTAATCCGCTTATTGTGGCTAATCCCTAGGTGATGACGTAGGCCTTTCTTCTAATTATCCGTGTCCTAGGTGAAGATGGCTCTGCCGTGTTTTGATTGCCTATTTTTGCCGTTTGATGGCTGGCAATCGCTGGTAAAATGACAGGTGTTTTGTAGTGTTTCAAGTTATTGCAGTGAAACATTCCACGTTCCCGTCGAGTTTCTGTATCTCCCAGTATATAAGTTGCTTCTGCAATCTTTTTCAAGATCATGTATGGTCCTTCGTAAAGTGCAAAGAATTTAGCGATTCGCTGCATTTATTCGCTGGATCCGAGACATTACATGCTTTTATCAAGACCATGTCGCCTTCGTTGCATTCGGTGAGTTTGTGTTTATCAGCGAATTTGGCTGCTCTTCGTTTGCCTTTCTTTCGAATGCGGTCTCTTGCTAGGCATAACTTTACCTCATATTCTTTTTTATCAGGTGGTGTCTTTCCATAATCTCGGCAAGCTGGGGATCCTTCTTTTAGAGCTGACTGAAATTTCGTAGTGCCTTGATTAACTCATCCGAAGGATTTTGAGCTAATATCTCGGCAATGGTTATCTCACGATGAGATTTTCTCCTTTCTTCTTCCTCGTTGAATGGCATGCGGCTTAGGACGTCCGCTACTGTATTCTCCTTTCCTGGACAGTGCTCGATTTCCAAATCGTAGTCCTGAATTTGTAGAAGCTACTGTGTTCTTCTTTCCTGGACAGTGCTCGATTTCTAAATCGTAGTCCTGAATTCGTAGAATCCATCTTGCCAATCGTGCGTTTGGGAAGCGACTGGTTTTCAAGAAGGTCAGTGCTTTATGATCAGTAATAATTCTGATGTGTTGTCCATCTACATGGACATGCGTCCATCTACATACGTCCTGAATTTTTGGAGAGCCCAGACAATCGCTAATAATTCTTTTTCTGTAGTATAATAGCCGATTTCTGCTCCCTTCAGTGTTCGACTGGCGAACCCGATAACCTCGTCTTCACTTGCTTCGCTCCTCTGAAACTGGATGGCTCCTAAGGCGTAATCGCTGGCATCCGTCTAGAGGTAGAATTGTTTGGTGAAGTCCGGGTGACATAATATGACATCCTCGCAGAAAAGTGTCTTGACTTTCTCGAAGGCATCTTGATGCTCGGAAGTCCAGTTCCATCTTATTCCTTTCTTAATAAGTTTAAGGAGATGTATGGTGTCTTCGGCATGTTTATTAGTGAATTTGGAATAGTAATTTACAAATCCTAAAAATCCTCGAGGTTGTTTGATATTCTTGGGTTCTGGAAACTTTTTGATCGCCTCTATTTTTTCAGGTTGTGGCTTTAATCCTTCTGTTGTGAGGATATGCCTCAAGAATGCAACTTCGTCCCTTAGGAATCCGGATTTGCTGAAGTTGATTGTCAGGTTATGTTCCTGCAATCGTTTCAGTAAGGCTTCGAGATGGTTCATGTGTTCCTCGAATGATTTGGAAACGCATAGAATGTCATCCACGAAGTTGATGATATTGTCCCCCGAACCACGTAAAGCGTAGTCCAATCCTCTCATTAAGCTGGCACTACTTGTCTTCAGTCCGAATGGTGTTACATTAAATTCGTAACTTTTCCCTTTATGTAGGAAGGCGGTGTATTTTCTTGAATCCGGATGGAGTGGGATTTGCCAGAAGCTACTGACTAAATCCAAACTCGTCATCATCTTCACACCGCTACATCCTTGGAAGAGTTCTTCAGCAGTTTCAGGACATTCTGCATCTGCGACGAGGAGTTCATTTAGCTTCCTGACGTCAAGGCACAGTCTGACGGATCCATCCTTCTTGGTGACCGGTGCACGTACAATCGGGTTGACGTACGGGTTATTAGATCTTTGGATGATACCGTAATTTAGCATCCGTTCAATTTCTTCATCGATGGCACTTTGAAGTTTCATTGGTATCGGGTAGGAGCGGTTGACGAATGATTTCTCATCTGACACATTCAGTTTGTGTTCATACATGCTCATTCTGCCTGGTCGCTTATTAAAAACACGTCGATATTTCCATATTGTCTTCTTGAAGTGGTCTAATTGAAAGGGACTTAGTTTTGTGCAGCTAGCAAGTTTCTCCTCGACTTCTTGCATGGTGATGCAGTCTTCTCTTTCTGTTTCTTCTTTCTTTATAGGGTTGCATTCTGGAATTAAATCCTTCGTGTTGGGTTGTTCCGTTGGCTGAGCCAAGTAGATAGACAATTGTTCATCCTTGTTGCTCAGGTACATTCTATTTTCTCGGAGGTCAATCTTCCCCTGATGTGTCCGTAGGAAGTCTATTCCGATTATACAGGTTCTTATTAATTTTGGGATTACCATGAATATGGTGTCTAACCCTTCTCCTGCTATGTTTCTCTTTGCCAGGGTTTGTTTCCTAATTCGCACTGACTTGTGGGTTGTCGCATTCATGACGTATATGCCCACTATTGGAAGTGTATGGCACTGTCTGAAATTCTTTATGTGTTGATTCACAAAAGATTCAGAGAGAGCAGTGACTTGACTTCCAGTGTCTATAAGTGCTTCAGTCTTGATTCCTTGGATGACGACGTCAATTTCTGGGCATTGCAGTGGTCGGCCGTCTCCTTATGCTTCATCTTCCTCTTCGACGATATTATTGCACCTTAAGATGTGTTCTGGTTCTAGCCAAGCAAATTTAATTGTGTTTATTTCATTCATGTCCCGTGAGTTCTTTTCCATTTTTGTCATATACGTTGTGGACGCGCCTTGGTGTCCTTGGCTAGTGCGGGGCACCTTAGTGGCCACAAAGTTTTTTAGTTTTCCGAGGCTGTTGGTTTCTGGCAGTGGCTCTCTCCGGTGGACTCCTCCCCTGGATCCGTTTCATGGGGTACAGTCCGTTACGGAGATCGCCGGTTCCCCTGCGTTCCTTCCGTTTGGATAGCGTTCTCTTGGTGATAGCCTGCTCGGTTGGAATTATTATTTCGTCCTTGTTGATTATTTGGTCGAGGACGGTTGTTCGGAGTGGATTGTTGGTGGAGTTGTCTAGGTGGAGGATAAGCGTTCCGAGGAGGTGTCATTGGAGGTGTGTTTGTTGCTTCCGAATTCGTCTTTTCCCTGTTTGCTCCTGGTTCGTTTCTATTGTCCCTTTCCAGTTTATGTCGGGACGGACACTCGTATTTTTGGAGTAGCTCCGTGAACGAATTTATATCGTCGATCTGCCTTCCATGGATGATAAGATTGGTTTTGGAGATAAGGATAAGGATAAGGATAAGGATAAGGATAAGGATAAGGATAAGGATAAGATTTTGGAGAAGTGATCCGCGAGTTTGCTAATGATTTTCGCTGTGGGCAGAGGTGGTTCTAAATCTTTTGCCTCGTTGAACATTTTCGCGGCATATTCAACTGCAGACATTTTATGTTTTGACGGGTCATATTTTCCGTAATGCAGATTTACCCGCGTAGAAATTTCTTAGGGCTTGCCTGACCAGGATCAGGCCCCGATCAGGCAATGTCACAGCTAGCCCTATTACGGAAAGCCTGACTTGGCCGTAGTCAGGCGTTATTCAGAGCTGCCGTATTATGTGTGAAATCAGGCAACATTGAAATCGCCCTAATATGAAACTATATACATGTAATACAACCACCGGCCACCAGAGGGACAGGGATACCCGCAAGCAAAAGTGGGTCACTGACCCGATAAGCTCCAAACTTTATAAAATTCTGAAAAAGAGACGATTTTACTCAGGTGTTAATTTCGCGTCGAACTGTGTGCTACAATTCAGTTTCACCCTGTATATTTACATTAAGTTCGTGTAATATTAAAGACCCCTGCTTCCATATATATGTTGTGACGTGAATTTCGGAAATTCAGTCACAAAGATTGCTAGGAGTAGGGAACAAACATAATCCACCTGCAACGATCCTCCAAACGTCAGTCACCCGACATTCCAAAGACGACTTTGCTTGTCTCGCTTATCGTTTTTTGTACTCTGTCTCCGCCTATCGTCCTTTCTGCTTATTTCTGTTTCGCCTTTCTGCTTTTTTCGTTTTTATTTTTATTTTTTGAGCTTTCCTATTCGCACTCGCCTACCTTCTTTACCGTCCTGGGCAAATCTACGTCTACACCACGAGCACGAGGCTGACCGCCAAAGAGAGTTCCTGAGCTACCGGACGAGCGATCGACAGAGGCTGGACCAAACTGCTGTTCGTTCCGGAGGACTTCCGTGGAGCCAAGGAGACCCGGGATGGGATCCCTCTACTACTTCTGCCGGCCGCCCATACGGACCGCAAAAAGGGCCTTCGCCACTCGTGCCGCCGATAGGAGGAAAGGATAATCCTCTATCGTGCCGCCCAGTCGCCGAACGTTCCCTAGCGCTCCTGTTATCAGTGGCCCCCGGAGAAGAAACCAGGGCCTACTCTTCGCTGGATCCTGCTGCTCACACCGAGGACTCACGATCGGCCGCACCAAGGATTCCCGCGCTCAGCTCGGCTCTCTCCGCCGATCTTCGGACTCTAGCGCCTAATGCTTCGTCTCTGGCTACCGTAAAGCGTTAGATTTACCTATTCTATATTATTATATTGTGTTATCGCTCTACCGTGCGAATTAGGAATTAATAAGTTATGGAGGGGGGCCCCTAGGGCTCTTCCTCTAGCGACGAATTCCGCCTCGTTCACTTACGTTTGGAGCATCTTAGTTTGTGGTCACGTACAAAAGTCGCTGAA
>NW_014332909.1:0-1435 GCF_000341935.2 Cephus cinctus | reverse complement strand
ACGATTTTCCGAGCTATATCTATTCCATTATACGGAAGGAAGGAAGGAAGTCCGAGGACTTATTTTGCTATTCAGTACTTTACCGATTTGGTGAGCACCTTTCGTTACCTTTATTTTGGAGATTTTGTGTGAATTTAATTAAAGCAATCCCGTCTAGGCGCTTTGTCTCGACGGCAAATTTTCTCGCTTACCGGGACTGAATGTCGTTCCAGTCCCTCTAAGTAAAAGGACGATAGTGCCGGATACCGTTATCTTATTTCGTTTTTCTCTTATTATCATAGAGTACTTAATCTCGAATATATTGTAATTAATTGCGTTTTGTGGTAATTTAGTGCTTTGGAATTGTCGAATATTTTATAAGCTACCGTTTATCATCTCGACCACGTGGAAACATCTAGGGCCCCGGCGTCACCGGCTTGGCCGTTTCCCGTGGAGTCTGTTTAATTGTCTCTAGCGAATACCTTTTGGGCTTTACTATCTTTTCCGGCGTTATATGTCGCTTTATTTTCTTGAATTTTGACTTTAAATGATTCTTTTCTTTGCCTTATATTGTTCACCTATTTTCGATTTCGTTATTAGGAATGGCATCCTCCTCTTTAGTTAATTAATAGTTCAATTTCTATAAATTCATAATTATTGGCTTAGTATAATATTTTCGATAACTTACGCTGTTGGTCGAGCGTAGAGTGACCCTTTTTTTTTGGAGTAAACGCCCGTGTCGACAATACAGGACGCACTGACTATCAGTGGCGTACTTATTAATTTATTTTTGGCCAACTATACTATTCTTGTGCTAATTTTTCGAGAGCTTGCCGTTTCTTTTAACTAATTTATCTTTACAGGACGCACTGACTATCAGTGGCGTACCTATTAATTTATTTTTGGCCAACTATACTATTCTTGTGATAATTTTTCGAGAGCTTGCCGTTTCTTTTAACTAATTTATCTTATTTGTATTACCTGTGTTAATTTATTTAAGTGTACTTTATATCTGTGCGCTGATCGTCATATTTATATCGTGTGTGTTCTGACTCTTTCCAATTGTCGGGAAATTTTGCGAGTGAATTTGTTATCGCCTTTCCATATCGCTACTAATTTAAACCTTTGTTCTCGCGTGTATGTCGCAGTCTCCGATTTATTGAACTCTTGTCCAAATTATCTTTTGCGTCGGCGCGGATCCGTCCCGCTGCCGTGTCGTATCGCTACAGGGCCGTAGTCCCTCACTAATTCCGCGTTTCGTTATAAGAATTTTAGTTTATATAGCATCCCTCAAGAACTTTTGCTTTGTATTATTATTTTAAGGATTTTGTTACTTGGTTTCGCTTTCGCACCTTATTGACTCTCGCTAGCAATTTGCTTTATCTTTTCTGCTTGCAACCATTTGTCGTTTGTTGTATGGCTTGCACGCCGCTTTTCTGCTTTTTCTAATATAGCT
>NW_014332908.1:50946-55446 GCF_000341935.2 Cephus cinctus | reverse complement strand
ATGGTGGTGGAGGCGGTGGTAGGGTACAATATTCGCGGTGTAAATCAGGTTATATGAGTTAATGCTTCCCCTTTTTTTTATTATATATCATTTTTGAAGTATAGAAACAGTAATAAAATAGTAATAATGAATGTATATATATATGTATATATGTATGTATGTAAGTGATTATTTAGTAAGTAAGTTTAGCAAATAAGCAAAAAAATTGTGATAAATATATATGTATAAACAGCTGCTAATGCTTATAATAATTAAAATAGAGATAGTGATGTAATGTAGCGGTATTATTATTATTATTAATAATAGACATAATGTATATTTAATAAAATAGTAATAATACGTATATATATATATATATATATGTAAGCAATTATTCAGTAAGTAAGCAAAAAAAAGTGATAAAAAAAAAATATATGTATACATAGATGCTAGTGCTTACAATAATAATTAAAATAGAAACAGTAATGTAATGTTGCGGTATTATTAATATGTAAGTAACTATTTTAAAAAAAAAATAGTAATAAATATGGGGTTTGTTGTGACGGCCAGAAGTGGCTTATAACTACTAATGCCTTCCTCTAGAGTCCATTTCGTTGGTAATAATAAAATTATGTAAACATGCTGTTGCATGAACTATGTTTTCAGCAGTTTCAAGCTTGCAGCGCAATGGTGCTTGATGGACTGCCCACCTCGCAACGAGAATGCCAAAAGAATTTTCGATCACTCTGCGAGCTCTGGAGAGGCGATAATTAAATACGCGTTCCTTGTTGCCTAGAAGGTTTCGTCTTGCATACGGTCGCATCATGTACGGTTTTAGAGAAAAGGCTTCATCCCCAATAAAAGAAAAAGGGTGTGGAACGTCGGTATCAGGAAGATTTCTTGGTGTTGGTAGATCTATCAAACCGTGATTCAAGGTTTTCCCCAATCGCAATTTGCAAAAATTCCAGCATCATTTAATGAACCATGATCTCCAATATCTACCCAAGTAAAACGATAATGGGCATCACACGTGGCTAGGAGAATGAAACTGTATAAACCCTTGTAATTGTGAAAGGCTGTGCCTGATCGTGGTGGAGCAAAAATACGACAATGTTTGCCATCAATTGGACCCAAACAGTTTGGATAATTTCATTTCGTTTGAAAATCATTGGCAATTTCAATCCATTTATCTCTATTCGGCATTCTGAGATATATTGGCTGTAGTACTTGCACTATTTTCTTGCAAACTTCTTGAACAATTGAGTATATGGTTGATCTGCCAATAGAGAAAAACCAAGATGTCGTACGAATACTGTCTCCACGTGCAATGTAGCTGCAAATACAAAGATACAATAGTTATTGTTTGATATTTTACTTAATTTTCAATAAACTAACCTCAATGTGGCAGCAATTCGCAGTTCTGGCTCTAGAGGTTTTCGAATACTTTTTTTGATAAGGAGTGGTGCCAACAGTTCATGAAGGATATTGAATTGTTGCACTCTCATTCTTGTAAATTGAAAAAACTCTTCGTGATCACTGAGTTTGAAGTAGAAAAACAGCCGATTATACGCGCCAAAGTCGCATCTAATATTCTCAACAATGTAAGGTTTCACCCACCATCTTCTACTAATTCTTCGTTGATTTCGCTGCAATCTTTTTAATAGTATTTGTGAAACACTATTAGAGGCTTGCAATAAATTGAAAAAGACTCGAACATTTTTATGATCCATTTTCTTGCTTTCCAATTGATAGTAATATTTGAAAACTTAGGTTCTGCTTCGTGATTGGAAGGTTTGCCGGATCTGATGCATAATTTCTATTTCAACAAATTAAAATTAAAATAGATTATAATTATAAACTTTATATTAAAAAAGGGACTAATTTATATTTATTATTTATTTCGTCCATATTTTTAACAATTGTTTTCTTAATTTGCAAGGTGAACACATATTTATAAAATCAACGGTGAATTAAAGGATGGTATGTATTTGTTTTAAAATCTTTCATAAACGTTCATTACTTCTTCACTTTTTGAAAAAAAATGTCCACGACAGACCTCGAAAGTAAGTATGATTTCAGTTTTAACATTTTGTGTGAACCATTTAATACTATAATCCCATACCATTTACATAACATACCATAATATTTTTTTATAGTGAAAAAGCTTGAGATATGCTCTCCACCACCACCACCGCCACCGCCACCGCCACCGCCACCGCCGTCGGGAACACAGCCACCACGGGAGGCTATCCATCCTCCCCGTGGTGGCACATCGAGGAGGACGTCCCCGACCACGCGGCCACTGCCGCCACCGTCACCGCCGCAACTGCCGTCGGGGACACAGCCACCACGACACGATCCATCCTCCCCGTGGTGGCACATCGAGGAGGACGTCCACGACCACGCGGCCACTACGGCCAATGTGACTCTGGAGCAGAGGATGGAACGCCTGGAGCGTCTCCTGCTCCAGAATCACGATCCACGAAATGCCCCTGCCGGTAATTATATTTTAATTATTTATAGAAAAGCAATAAATAAATTAATATTAATTTATTAAAACTATTTATTATTTTTCGGTGCGATCAGACCCCAGATGGAGCAGTGGAGGCGGAAGAAGTCGAGCCAGGTGGTATGATCGGCGGTATGGGGCATACGGCAGAGGTCGTAGGGCCGGGCGGCGCGGCGGTGGCGGCGGCGGAGGAAATGTCATTATTTATTATTAATTTTATTTTAATTCTTTCTTCTATTGTTATTAAATATGCATACCATCCTTTAATTCACCGTTGATTTTATAAATATGTGTTCACCTTGCAAATTAAGCAAACAATTGTTAAAAATATGGACGAAATAAATAATAAATATAAATTGTGTTCAGCAACGGGTTTTTTCATCGACATATAGCATGAAGTACGCACAAACGTAGGAAAAATAGTTGGCTGATAGAAAAAAATGAAGACTGGTAGCGTCCAAGCCCTGTCTCTTTCTAATCAGCAGCCGTAGTACGAGAGTATAGAAAACGTAGCCAATGGGAACATTAGAAAAGGGGAGCTATTGGCCGTCATTTTTTCAAGACGTTTGAAGTAGGGACGCGTGATCCATGCTATATGTCAATGGATTTTTCCAGATTGGTAAGTTCTGTGATTGGTTGAATTTTGCACACGAAGTTTATTAACCAATGGAAGAAGAGCTTAAAATCCAACAGTTGGTTGCATTGTTGCCGGGGTTATTCGTCTTCACCATTCTGGTTTGCATCTTCAATTGCTACGCAATGTCTTGTAAGTACGCTTAGAATTTTTCAAAATATTTTTAACATAATCATAATTATAGATCATATTTTTGTGTCCTTTTTATTGATTTAAAATAAATAAATATATTTACTAGAAATATAAATTGGAAAAAACACTGAAATACGCTATTATAATATTATTAGAATGATATGGAAACCATTTGCACGCTTACAATCAGTAAGGATTGACAGGATCGACATCCTGACCAGAGTCATCATAATAAAAATGAAGAAAATATTAAAGAAAAACAAAATCCTCAGAGGGGGCAGGCCGCCTCTCCCCCCTTAACAAAACGTTTCGAGGCCCTGGAGCAGCAGGTATCTAACATGCACGAACTGCTCCAGGGTCTTGCTGCTGCAACTCCTGGTAAACATAATAGCGTGAAATGCTTAACCTTTTATATTAATTATATCTTATATGCTATATTAAAACTATTGAGACGTTTCGTGATTTTCAAGTGTTAGGAATCACGAGACTGTTTATAGGGTTTGTGCACTGGGCAGGCGTCTTTAGAAACAATTTAGACACTGGAGTTTTTAAAATGACAAAATAATGATATATTGTCCTATAAATTACAGACTAGGTATCCTTAATATTCTATTTTGCTCTTTCTCTCACACACATACATACACTTTATAATTGTCTCTAGCTTGCCTGTAATACCACAGGCGACAAGAATTGTTTTTGTTTACTTTATTATCTCTGCTAGCCTTTTGGTTTGGAGAGAGGTAGCTGGAACCACAATACAGCAGATTGCACAATGCGTCCGAAGACCGTGGTCCAGTTGAAGGTTAGGATGATAATGATTCAGTACCCACAGGAGATCACAATGAACCCCATTTGCTGAATCCCTTATCTTAAGGATAGGTTCGACTCAGACAGCTACTAATCACAATGATATTGGGAGCTGAGCTTTTTAAGGAGTGTGGTTGTTCTGTAGTGGTCGATTTCTGACAGCTCCAGCACAATGCCTTTGATGCAGAATATCTACAAGGCTGGCAGATTTCCTGATACAGGGTGGAGACATAATGCTTTCCAAGACCAGGATCTGCCCAGGATGAGTTCCCACAGTTTGCAGTACAATACTGTTCATTGGTTCGCTCTGGAACAGAGGATTGGTTTTTTTCCTAGCTTTTTAATAACTTATACTTTCCAAATCTTTACTGCCTTCTTGTCGTCTTGTGGCGTCGTCGAGTGGATCGACTGAATTGAGTGATTCGAGTGATCTGACTCC
>NW_014332908.1:48710-50261 GCF_000341935.2 Cephus cinctus | reverse complement strand
TTTCAGTCTGTCGACTGTATTTCGGATTCTAGGAATATTAAAAGTAATAGTTTCTAATATTATATCCTCATGACTGTCGCTGTGACTAGATTCAAGGGAATTATGCAATATTAGAGAATTAAAGGTCCTATATTCTCTTTCCTTTAACGGCGTCGCTTTGAGAGGTCAATAGGATTATTGAGGAATTCTAGGATTTGAGGAGTTCTCTCAGATACTGTTATGCACATCCACAGTGCGCTATGCACTCTTATGTGGGGCTCTTGACGTATCCATCATTGAGAATGAATGATTGGGAAGGAAAAAGGATAACGGATAGGGGGGTATAAGGTCGGAACGTTACATTAAAATATTTATCGAATCTTGTTTATTCTTTATTGCAGCTGCAACACGAAAAAGAGGTGGCGGGAAAAACAAACAACGATGGTATTCCCGCCACAGACAACAACAGCAGCAGAGGGGAGAACAGCAGCAGCAACAACAACAGCAACAGCGAGGTCGTGGGAGAGGCGGTAGGCCCTCCCGAGGGAATAATAATAATCGAGGGTCACGACGTTATAATAGGCGAACAACGATTGTACAGAACTACTACGGCTATTGAATCATCAAACGATGATTTCGAGGACAGAATAAGTTTTAAATAAGTTTTACATTTTATAGTTTCAGTTATTTTAATATTAATATTCAAATCATATTTTAATAAATCAGTTTTATATTTCATTATGTATTTATTTTCCTCACTCTTGTGTCCTTATTTCCTTATATACTTCATCTGATCTTTCTCTTGCCTGTCCACTTTCTACAGATTCCTACTTTCACTCTAATTTATTCCAATCACAACCAATATGTACTCATATCAGTATATTGGTTATTCAGCTCATACATATTTTACATCTATTTCCTTATTTTATATTGTTTCACTTCAGCAATTGATAGTTAATAACGTATTTATGTATATCTAATATTATAATTTAACAAAGCTTATAACATAAAGTAGAATCCCAATTTCTAACAAATCACTGTGTATATACTGTCTACTGAAAGATACAATATTTGTTATTCTTTGATTCAAAACATAAGTGCACTGACATAAGCCTCATTAATGGTGTTCAGCTTATAGATGCCCTATGGTAAAAGAGAGGAGAGTGGGTAGAATTATTTACGTATCTCAGGTCGTGCAAGCAACAGAGACGATATGATGATATGAGCGAATCGCCAAATCGTCACTCGTTACGTCCTTTCCGCAGAACATTAGTGCAAACGAGTCGGCAATATGACGCTTGTGTTGCTCTCGTAAAATTTGACTCGTTCGCATCGTAGTGTTCTCTCTGTTACACTCATGGGTTGATGTACGTAAACAGTCACCGCCCACTGTGCTCTCTTACTTCAACACACGACATCGACAGGCAGGCCACCATTAATAACGCTGTCACATGACTTACCTCGTCGCATTGGCTATACCACTGGTTGCTTGTACTTGACACAAGTCTCAACTACGTGTTGTAATCAGTGCCATCTGTTATCTAAAAAAGTAGTTGGAGGTACGAAGACGAC
>NW_014332908.1:0-48307 GCF_000341935.2 Cephus cinctus | reverse complement strand
TCCACATCTAACACCTAGGTACAAGAAACTACGAAGCGTAACACCTGAACACCCTGGATATCCGATATCTAAATACAAGAAACTACGGAGAGGAACCTGAACACTCTGAACTTTTACATTTAACACCTAGATGGAAAAAACTACGGAGCAGAACACCTGGACGCGCTGTACATCCACGCATGACACCTAGATGTAAGAAACTACAGCCGGTTGCCTGTACTTGGCGCGAGACTCGACCGAGTCTCTTGATAGGACAATACATTATTTTTTTATTTTAAAAACTCCAGTGTCTAATTGTTTCTGAAGACGCCTGCAAAGTGCACAAACCCTACAAAAAGTATCGTGATTCCGAAGGCTCCAAAATCACGAAACGTCTCAATATATACAGGGTGATCGTTATGAAACGCACTGTAGTAACACCGTTACATTACTTTTCAAATTTTAATGAATACGTGTATTTTCATTTTTTATTTCATATATCAAAATTTTGGAGATAATCAAGATTGAAGTTGCAGTAATGCGACGTCATCTACGCTCGGTTTAAAAACGTTCTGATTGGTCGCATTACTGCAACTACTACAGTGCGTTTCATAACGAACAACCTCTATATACATATTGTAAACGTAATGGAGATCTCTTTTTTCGGTTTCCTCGAAGGGGCACCAAATTTTGTTACCTAAGATTTTTCCCAAACCAACCCAAAAACGAAATACCAATCGGTGGCCAATAGATCGCCCGTTAGCAAAAACGACCCGCAATGGCCCTCCCTCTCTCTACCTCCTATCACCAACACGAAATCACGGGTTGGGCGCCAGGTATCCCTCGCGGGAGTATCACGAGTGCAACGCACTCTCTTTGTCACTAAATACTTTACCCAATTCGGAAAAGGCCGGGTTACACTAAAACTAATCACGAATACTATGGAAGCGAGGACCACGCCAACAACCTAAGACGGGTCTCTCGTTCACCAAATTATCACTGAGAAATTAACGGATCCGGGGGCGACGCCAACGGTCCTAAGACGCGCCACCCGTTCACACAGTCACTTAACCTAATCTCACTACGAGATTCACCAAGGGACAACGGTCGATCCGTAAGATGTCCACTAAGCAGCGGAGGAGAGAGAGTCGCTAAACAGTAATGCACCAAATGCCCTGTCCGGTGGCTAGCTAGTCGGAAGGGTCGTGGCGTTCAGGCAGGGAACAGAGGAATAGCAGTATAAAGCAGAAAAAGCACAATATTGATTTAACGCACCAGAGCTATATTTTATAACCAGCAATCAAAAGTAATTAGAAAGATAGCCAAAAGAAAATCCACATAAGCCAAAGACATGCGGTAAGGAAAAGTATCAACCAAGAGCGGTGCAAAGCCAATCAATCTAATGTAACAAAGGTCTTATGATAATTTAACAAAGCAAAGAAAAAGATTCTATATAAACCAAAGAGAAGTTAATTTAAGGAAATTACTATAATATACATGCGGAAAGAAAAACGTAGGTAGAGATAAGCAAGCAATAGAATGATTAGTACTCGGAGAAACATAAGCAAGAAAATCTACCAATTATATCGGTTGAACGTCGAAAGGGTGACTTTATATAATTCAACAACGCAAAGTCTACGGATTCTAAGGGTACAAGATTCGCCAAACTAAATAATACGCTCTAATGAACTTACTGAAATGCGGAAAGATTACAATAAAGAATTGGCTTAAACTAACGCGGAAAGATAAACGCAAAAGACGCTAACAATGCGAAACGATTCCATGAACATCAATTGGACATATACTATTAAACAACAGTCTCAGAAATAGTTTATAATAAATTTTGAAGGAGCCAGAGTCGTTCTACGGCTCCTCGCTAAAGTTCGCACGGCGGCGATCGCGCGGCTGACGGCACACGCGTGAGCGTCGAGCACGGCGAGTTTGCAGCCGCGGGCGTAGCATGTATTCGCGGGGAGCGGTGAGGCTCGTGACGCGCTCGCGGCACAGGGCCGTCCCTAGCAATCCGACTTTAGAATAATTTTCGGAGACTTAATCGATTATTCTTATATCTTTACCAACGGCGCTAGATAAATAGGACTGATCACGAGCGCCAAAGAACACACGAATAAATAGGAATCACGAACACAAATACCGGCACAATCGCTATTACAAGTCTCTAGATTTTAACAGAGTTTTACGCGAATAGGAAAGAGTCCATCGCTGCACCCGAAGATTCGAAAAGTAACAGCAAAGCACGCGACAAATACAAAGTACAGAATAGATAACACTAAGAAATCACATAGATAGCGAGAGCATACAATATAATTATTATAACTAAAAGCATCCTACAGTTGCCTGTTTAAACCCTTTTTGATATGATAAATTTATTTTAGAATATTAATTGTGGCTATTAATCGGCCGTGTTCAGAGGGAATGGCAAATACGGCCGGCGAAAACACACGCGGTCGCCGCGAGGATCGAGCATGTATCTCGCGAACAAAGGACTTCTACGATTCTATTAGGCCAGAGGGGCGCTCGAGAATCAGCAACAAAATAATTTGGAAAATCGATAAGTAAGGAACAGCAACTAGAAGATGCGAGACATCAATAAATTATAATATGAAATATCGCCTAAAAGCGCGGTGCTACTGAAAGAATTTACTATGAAAGATAACTTAATTTAGAGACAGATTCCAGTATAGAGCTTACTTTAGGACCTCATGCGGCAAAAATCAAACAAACAGCAAATTACCGAAATATCACTAAATCGCATAGCCCAGCACTATCGTCCTTTTTGCTAGTCCGATGCGGAAAGACATTCACATCAAGACTCTCAAAATCGGAGATACGTTCGCTGAGGCAGAAGGCCTAAACGGCAATTTTTCGCTAACAACCAGAAATAATTTCGCCAATTTATAATGGTAGTCAAGGGTCTCACCAAATATCGTAGTGGCAATCAATAGCAAGGTTTCCAGAGCCAGAAGGGCTTCCTTCCTTCCTTCCCTCCTTCCTTCCTTCTATGTCTTTTCCGTTATCGGATCTCTTTCTTTCGTCTCTTGCGTAAGCTTACTACTTTCCCTACTAGACCACTTGCTAAGAAGCTCCAAACGTAAGTGAAATACTATTTCAATTTCACTGAGCTCGAGACCTCTTGGCCCCCACTATTTACATTATTCGGGCGCTGGCGGAACCGTGACAAAACATCGAACTTCAAACGTAGTAATTGCTTAAGGGGTTTTTCGCGGTGAGGATCATCGCTAGTCACGAAGATGACCGAAGCTGTCGGCGGCACGTTCGGGAGTCTTCGGGTGCTGCGGTCCATTCGTAGGCCAGAGAGCGTGGGAGTCAGCGGTGCTGGCTGCTCTCCCTCCCTGTCTCCAGCGGTACATCGGCATGAGCCCGCCGTAGATATTCTCGCCTCCCCGCGGCCGGACGAGGAGGACACGTCAACTCCTGGTCGGCGGCGAGGGCGGCGTCGATCGTAGGGCATCCCAGCTGGACGGCCGGCAGACGAAAGCATGAGCCCCATCCCGGGTACTCTGGACTCTCCTGATTCCTTGGATGCAGCCTCGCCTCCTCTTGAAGCGGCGGCAGTCGGTCTCCAAGAGTCACAAAAAATCAGCGCCTCTTTCCTCACTCCCCCCTTGGTTCGGCATTGTTCTACCACCTCTCACACCTATCGGTCTCACCAAAGCGTCATACATTATCCAAAGAAAGAAAAAGAAAAAGAAAGCAAGCAGTATGCAAATAAAACCAAGCAAAGAAACAATAAGCGGACGATAGGCGGGTGACTTAATACTAAGGAATCTGTGCGCCTTAACCTAGGACTGACGTTTGGAACGTTAATCAGTTAAAAATCCTATTCGTCTGCCCAGTTCAGTTAAAAATCCTATTCGTCCGCCCAGAGCACGAGCTCATTAACGAAAATCCTACGTCCATCACGTGGTGAAACATAGGGATTTACCACAGTGCACTAAAAGTGATACCAGTGCCCAACGTGAGGTACGGGGAGTAGGTAACATTATATGTAAGCAAGTAGTAGTAGTAGCAGTAGCGATATACAATACAATAATGTACCGATAAACTTAAAAGTATTATTAATAATAGATATAGTAAAAGTGTGTTGTATATATATATGAAAGCAAAAAAAGTAGATATGTATAAAACTAGGTATAAATACATACTAACGGTAGCAATAATAATAATAATAATAATAGCCGTTGTGTGTGATTTTTTTTATAAGGGTTCGGGCACCACCTCCTTAGCGCCCTACCTTATTAGCAGATCCCGATTGTTTTCGAAGAGCGTGATGCATCCGATGCAGTCCACAGGTGCATATGTGTGCATTACACTCTGAGCGCAACGTACGCATACCCCGACACCTAGCTCGATTGTTATATCGATGATCACGTAGTGTAGGATATGTTTGGTGTACGCTGCTTGCTCCTCGATTGGTTGCGCACGCATGCACCCGTAGCACAGCTCTTCTTCTATGCCCCGTACGTACATATAAGCGCCCGTAATAACTCCGCCCTTTATGGAAGGGGGCGAAGAAATCATTTAAGGGCGGTGGAATACCGTCCAGTAACTGTTCCTCAAATTGATCCTTCACCCCCTTGGGCGGTGCATCCGCGTTCCTCGGTGGCATAATCTGTGAAATTTCAGTTTTTTAAAATAAATTTGTTTAAATCAAATAAAAACCGGTGCAGACTTAAAATTATTACGCTTACCGCTCTAGTAATATGCGACGCTAGTTTAATGCCTGATAGTGGTGCTACCCTGCGCGTCGTCCTGTTTTGCAGCGTCGAGAAATAAAGGAAAAGATGACAGATATACAAAAACTTTTTTTAAATCAAATATTATACTAAATAAATATATACGCTGTTATACATACCACTTTTTAAAAATACGCTCTGGGTATGCGCTCTCAACTCTTTTCACTTCACTATCACTATCACTTCTTTTTTATTGTCGTTTCTATTGCTTGTCATCAAGGTAATGACAGGATACTGCAAGGATAGCTCACAGGTAACCATCTTTTTCCCCACCATAGCCCTGAATTTTTGCAGAGTTGCAAATAAGAGATACATGTAGCAGTTTACGCTGCTAAGACAATGGTACCCCCACGCCTGATGTATTTGGCGCATCGTCCGCTAAATGATCAAAAAGAAGGGTACCATAAATCCAACAGCTACGTGGTATGTGGAGGATTCACCCCGAGCAAAATATTAGGGGGCTGAATATCCACCCATCGATAGCTAAAAGTATCGAAGAAGTATCTTCAATACGTACGATGCTTGTATAATATAAGGTATTTCTTACAAAAAAGAACCGTATTCTACTTTACCACGCTACCTCCTTAGGGTAATTAAAAAAGTTACCGACAGGAGGTCAGTGCATAATTACCGACCATGGTACGCCCCCTGGGAACATGTAGCTGGGAATTTTCGGGCCTTAGGACCACATGGTGGGGCACCACCTCATGGCTGAGGGCCACATCGGCGAGGCGGATGACGTCATAGCGCAGCGTGGGGAGTCAGAGCGCTGTGCGCTCCGTGACTCATGGGAGATAGTGATGGGGGTTTGTTGTGACGGCCAGGAGTGGCCTAAAACTACTGAAGTATGTAAAATCGATTCGAATGATAATATAGCAGGCGTATTTACAAAAGCGTTGTGTAAAGATAAATTCGAAAAATTTAGAAGTTTGTTGAATGCAAGATAATTGGAAATTTTCAAGTTCAAATTCATGTATTGTAACGTTCCGACCTTATACCCCCCTATCTTTTATCCTTTTTCCTTCCCAATCATTCATTCTCAATGATGGATACGTCAAGAGCCCCACATAAGAGTGCATAGCGCACTGTGGATGTGCATAACAGTATCTGAGAGAACTCCTCAAATCCTAGAATTCCTCAATAATCCTATCGACCTCTCACAGCGACGCCGATAAAGGAAAGAGAATATAGGACCTTTAATTCTCTAATATTGCATAATTCCCTTGAATCTAGTCACAGCGACAGTCATGAGGATATAATATTAGAAATTATTACCTTTAACATTCCTAGAATCCTAAAGACAGTCTACAGACTGAAATCAAAACAAACAAGTGCCCAGACGCTATAAGCCGGCACGCGCCAAAAACAATAGAAATACCAGTAAGCCGGTACTTGAAGAAACCGGTAATCCAATTAGTCAAATCAAATAATCAAATCAAAATAGTAGATCCAAAAAGCGACGTTAACACCTCGGGTGGATAAAAATCGTTATCCCCACTAGTTTTAACGTATTCCTACCAAGGATATAAGCAGCGGCTTCCTCGATAGGAAATCACTCGAATCACTCAATTCAGTCGGTCCACTCGACGATACCACAAGACGACAAGAAGCCAGTAAAGATTTGGAAAAGTATAAATTATTAAAAAGCTACGAATACAGTCGACAGACTAAAATCAAAACAAACAAGTGCCCAGACGCTATAAGCGGGCACGCGCCGAATACAATAGAAATACCAGTAAGCCGGTACTTGAAGAAACCGGTAATCCAATTAGTCAAATCAAATAATCAAATCAAATAATAAATCAAAATATTAAATCCAAAAAGCGACGTTAACACCTCGGGTGGATAAAAATCGTTATCCCCACTAGTTTTAACGTATTCCTACCGAGGATATAAGCAGCGGCTTCCTCGATAGGAAATCACTCGAATCACTCAATTCAGTCGGTCCACTCGACGATACCACAAGACGACAAGAAGCCAGTAAAGATTTGGAAAAGTATAAATTATTAAAAAGCTACGAGAAAACCAATCCTCTGTTCCAGAGCGAACCAATGAACAGTATTGTACTGCAAACTGTGGGAACTCATCCTGGGCAGATCATCCACAAAAACAACCCACCTTAAAAAGATTCAGCTCCCAATATCATTGTGATTAGTAGCTGTCTGAGTCGAACCTATCCTTAAGATAAGGGATTCAACAAACGGGGTTCATTGTGATCTCTTGTGGGTACTGAATCATTATCATCCTAACCTTCAACTGGACCACGGTCTTCGGACGCATTGTGCAATCTGCTGTATTGTGGTTCCAGCTACCTCTCTCCAATCCAAAAGGCTAGCAGAAATAATAAAGTAAACAAAAACACTTCTTGTCGCCTGTGGTATTACAGGCGAGCCAGAGACAATTGTAAAGTGTGTGTATGTGTGTAAGAGAGAGAAAAATAGAATATTAAGGATACCTAGTCTGTAATTTATAGGACAATATATCATTATTTTGTCATTTTAAAAACTCCAGTGTCTAAATTGTTTCTAAAGACGCCTGCCCAGTGCACAAACCCTACAAAAAGTCTCGTGATTTCTGGGACTCAAAAATCACGAAACGTCTCAGTATATTTCCCAAGTTAAAATGATTAAAGCAAAATAAAAGCGTACAATATCAATGTAAGGAGGCGTGTTAGAATACAGCTACATTTATACTGTACGCGTGGCAATGTAATGTAGAACGCACAAGTATGAGCGCGCAAGAGAGAGTGTATGGAGTACGCACACATGTAAGCCTCCCCACTCCTATGTATATGTGAGTTGAGGAGAGCGGCGAAGTGAGCGCGACGCACTGATCAGTAATAAAAGAAAGGTCCCTGATAGCACCATGAGTAGAGGAGTTACAAGGGACTAGATATTTGTAATTAATAAACCATTATTTACTCTGTATGAAAATTCCTCTCTTATTCTTTATCCACGCACCTCAACACTTTCTATAGCCGTACTCTACCTGTTACGGACTATCTTCTTTAACTTGTATAGCTGCTAGTCACTTAAAGCTCCACTTCTTAAAGATTTTTACTATATCACCCCGTCTTCTTGCGAACGTGACATCCAACTTCTTGAATTTCACTTTTAGCAATTTCCCCTCAGATTATCGGAATGAATCCCTTCACTTTTCATTCACTCGACTAACTAGCTGTGGAGTCCTGTCACGGCCGCTATTATTCTTTATGACCGATTTTTAATTGTAGTAAGTTTAAGATGTAGTAAGTAAGTTAAGATGTAGAAAAACTTCTTGTAAATTCAAGGTAAGTATCAATTACTCCAATGAAATAATTTCTTTTCTTCCTGTGTTTCATATCTCCATGAGCACCGTAGATTTCCTGGATTCTGGATAAATAACTTGGGAAACTGGGATCCACAGATGCACCAATATTCACCCAATAATTAATATTTATTCTTGAAGTGAATAAACACACACAAAGATAAATATACGTAGTACGCCGCGTTACGGATTAACTATCGTTGTACTAATTTACTTTATATAATGCTACCATGTTTTCCTCATTTTTCAATGCATCTAGACAGGGAGTAAAGTAGTATTTTTAATGCCTAGATGCATCGAAAAATGAGGAAAACATGGTAACGTTATATAAAGTACCGTGTGCACCTCGGGGGTAGGCCTTTTAAGACCGCGTGCAATGTTTTCAATACTCGTTTTCGCCTCGCGCGCTTCGGTCACTCGTCTGCGACTCGTACTGAAAACATCGCACTTGATCTTAAAAGTGCCATTTTACCCCCTTGGTACACAATGTACCATTATTACACGTTTCTAGGCGGAGCACCCGAACCGTACCGCGTTATGGTCTGTCCCTAAGTGAACTCCTGAACCAACTCCGCTGTCGCTTATATAGCCGAACCGCAGTACCCCTATCGCACCCCCACCAATAGACCATACTTTTTTTTCAATAATATTATATTTTTCCAACACTTAAAATTATTTCTACCTAGAAATCACATATTTGCTTAAACCTACGCTAGATATATGCGCTTTAACTACAGGGTGTCCCAGAATTGCTTTTGGACCGAAAAGTGGGCGATGCCTAGAGGTGCCCTGAGTACCCTCCCTTGGTTTTTCTTAGAATTACTATACAGAGTGTCCCAGAATTGCTTTTGGACCGGAAAGTGGGCGATGCCTGGAGGTGCCTTGAGTACCCTCCTGCAAACCGTTTGCCAAAATTCGCGATAGTTTTTAAATGAGAAGCATTTAAGTGCGACCAATCAGAACGAAGGATTTCCGCGGATTCACTCGCGGATGCCAAAGATAGCTGCTTTGCAATAGCTTCCCACATATTCAGCACTTAGCAATTGTTTCACAGGCCGAGTTGCACGTGTAGCAGCTGCGCCAGCCTAAGTCACGCCCGTGCCCATATTGGTAGTTTGTCAACACATCCTACGACGCTCGCTCGGGCTATGAAACAATTGCTAAGCGCCGAATTTGTGGGAAGCTATTGCAAATTAGCTATCTTGGGCACGGCGTGACTTAGGCTGGCGCAGCTGCTACACGTGCAACTCGGCCTGTGAAACAATTGCTAAGTGCTGAATATGTGGGAAGCTATTGCAAAGCAGCTATCTTTGGCATCCGCGAGTGTACTTCCCACCGCGCTGCTATAATCCGCGGAAATCCTTCGTTCTGATTGGTGGCACTTAAATGCTTCTCATTTAAAAACTATCGCGAATTTTGGCAAACGGTTTGCAGGAGGGTACTCAAGGCACCTCCAGGCATCGCCCACTTTCCGGTCCAAAAGCAATTCTGGGACACTCTGTATAGTAATTCTAAGAAAAACCATACTTATTCTATAGTAATTATATAATCCTTAATTACTACATTTACCTCCGTATTCTCATAAACTAGGAGAACACGCTATTACTATTTAAGTTTAGAGTACAATATTTGCACTGAACAAACTCTTACCATACATATTTTTTATTTCAATTATTTTTCAACCTTATTTAACTGTTTCCCTCATAATATTCCAAATCTAAGAAATCCCGCTGGGTTTCCCTATCTTTAAAACCTTAGTTTTCTTATGAGTATGGTTTATGACGTCATTGGTTCTTTGTTTTTCGATTGACTATACAGCTCTTTGATTTTTGTTAATATTTAAAAGATTCATAAATTCTCTGATATTTAATCTTTTCATGAGCGTCCTGATCGTTTTTATCAATTTTTAAAATTGCGCAATCTGATGCAATAACGGTCACCTATTGCGCAATAATCGTCATTTCCACAAGACTATAGAACTTCTGTGGTTTTAACTTTACATGAAAAATTTACAATATTCCTTGAAACTAATACCCATTCTACAACCTACCCCTCATTATTAACGTTTTGTAAATTACGTCATATGAGGCCATACTTTCCCTCAACAGTAGTCTATTTTTAGAATTTACTATAAAATTCACAAATAATGTATTTAATTATTAATCTAAACAAAAAAACAAAAGTTAATTTTCGATTCCAAACAATTTGTGCTTAGTTCCAACTGTACGACTTCGATTCTTGAAAAGCCGCTTTTGATCTCTTAGCATTAACTATACATTTGTAAACCATGCATTGTTACGATCCGACTGGGAGATCGTAGATCAACGAATTTATGTTTGTTGTGAGTTCTAAGAAGTATTGGCGGGTTTCTTCAGTAAGGAAACCGTCGTTCAAGTCGTACAAAGAGTATATATGTTGTGACGTTATTTTTGGACGTCACAAACGTCCCGTATTGGATACTTCCGTTTTTTAATTTCGGGATGCATTTACGTCCCGATTCCAATAAAAGGTTACGCAACCGGCCAGGAGCTCCAGGGTCATAGGCATTAGGGAACATTAAGTTAATATTTTCGTATACAAATATTTCATACGTCACGACCACCTCACCGGAACCGAGCCATCCGGACAGCTGGAAGCCAACGAAGGAGGATAAGCAGATTTTACGCCGAGGAACGTGGAGAGCTGCAGTGTCGACCTAATGACTCCACCCTATATGGGACCCTACCCGACAAAGAAGTCGGAGGGTCAACTCAAAAGGACAGCGCCATTGACTCCGCCTTACCTATCGTTTTATATCGCCAATATCGATAGTCGCTAGTATTAGGACTAGTACCGAAGACGAGGAAGTCTCGAGTTTCGCGAGACTCCTCGTGCTGAATGATCAACGAGCCTCTGCGTGGAGGCACCGTAACTGGCTTGCCATAGGAGGCAGAAACGACCAGACCTACCGAAGTCATCAGGATCTCAGCCACTATCGTCGAGGACAGGGCCGGAATCTTATCGCCGCCAGAGGCCACTGGACACCCCGAGCTACGGCAGCGGGGCTGTGACTATGTTCCGCGTGGCTAGCGAACTTACGACCAGGATGTCAAAGTGTTGCGTTTAGTCCGCGATTGGAACTTTTACTTTTACGCCGTCCTTCCGAGTATTATGTATCGTTGCTCAGTGGAAGGCTTCGGCATCTACCGAATATTGTCGAAGTCCGTCTCGTAGGGGTAAGGCGATTGAGCCACAGATGTCACTCTAGTATTATATCGTGTGTTTTATCGAGGAATAGTTCCAACGGCATGACTTTTGTATCGGCGTAAGATTTCGTTTGTTTTGCCTAAATTGTTATCAACTTCATTTATTTGACTTATTTCCAAATTACTATTTGTTAATTTTTGAAATTCTCAATCGTCCTAAATAAAAAGACACCTGTTATTGTTTTCTATTCCGAGGTTCTCATTCTCCTAATCAATTCCCTTACCAACACCTCGGTGATTCCTGCCCCTCTACCATCTCGCGAATTATCTGTGCTGGTCGGTGGCACTCTCTCCGTCCCTTCTGAAATTATTTTGCAAATTTCGTATCGTGACGCAAAGGTGCGTCTGGCGCCCAATCGGTCTTTTTCGGTATCGTATTCCAGGGGGATAGAGGTTTATTATTTGTCGACGGAAAATCAGCTGTTGTGCTACGAACGGCTCGGGTAATTAACTTCGGTTATAACTTTAGAAGAAATATTCGTCACAATGTATTTCACGAGAGAGAGGTGTCTTGTACAATGTCCAGACTACTACTACTTCTTCTTAGGGAAGGTTCATCCTTTTATATTAATAGAAGTGGTGTAAGGAAGGAGTTGAAAAGCGGGAAAACCTAGTTTGGGAGTAACGGGACTCCAAATGGAAATTGGCAAAGGTATGGGTTTTGAAGGCTTTTAGGAATAGAGAGTATAACGTAGAAGATATTAGAAAAATATGAATAGAATGTTTTAGTAGGGTTAGGAATTAACGGTAACGAAGCGGTATATAGGGAACAACAGGGTGCGGAGTTTTATGAAGTGTGAGGATTATCGGCGGTTTAGAAAAACATAAAACTACGAGAAACGGTACACGGAACGTGAGGGCATTCGGTTGCCAATTTATCAAAAGGAACAGGGTCTCTTTTCCTCTTTTAAACCCTTTTAGCATAATTTCAACTTGGAATTTCTAGTATGTGAGATACCGCGTTTGATCTCTTAACTGTACCATGCTATTTTTAGCTTTGACAATACAAGTCTTAAACTATAGCTTCAATTCCCAATATCTCAAAAGGGACCGGAGTTCTTTTTTCATTCTAAACCTTTTTAGCTTAATTTCAACTTCTCAACTTTAATTCTTGATTTGCCGCTTTTAATCTCCTCGGTCGTAAACGGTCAAACCATACTCTTTTTGATTCTAAACTTTTAACTTTATTATTCCTGTACCTATCCAAGTTTCTACTCTATAGGCGGATCCTGCTAGGTTATTTGTGTTGTCAGCCCAGATACTGGATTCACGGATTTGACTGCCGGAAAGGGTTTTCGGAAGTCAGGTACTTTGGGATTCGTTGCCCGAGTAAAAAGTTGGAACTTAACTCTCGATAACAAGTAAAAGATTTATTTGAAACAAAATAAGTTACGTTAGAGTACACTATTAGAAATAAACCGTAAACGTGGTAAGTACGAAATCACGAGGCTGGAGGTTAGTACTTCGACTAAGTTACCGTAGTAACACTTCACTCGTAGCTCTCTTACTTCATCTGACGTGCCGACAGGTCGTCCTCTTTTTATATCTTAATTGTGGAATTTTTAGTGATACAATAACCAAGGGATTGTTTCTATATTTCGCCATGGTGTCGGTGATGTGTCTCCTTTGTTTCCATAATATTAGCGAGTGGAATGTGCCACGTCGCAGCGTGACCATCTGACGTAGGCGCGTTTCCAAATCTATATTATGGTTTACAACATTTGCTTATCAGCTCATAATTGAACAATTGCCATGGTTACTTCCGGGTTCCCATGGTTATCTTTAAAATCAACACCTATTCTTTTACTGATGTTCTCTCTAGTTTATACTGTTTATTCTAAAGGTGCCTGTCCACATGAGAGTAAAACTCTCGAGAGTCGCTCTCGAGAGCAGTACTCGCCAATGGACACGCTTCTGAGAGTAATTCGCAAGCAGTAACGTCCAACTCGTCGAGAGCAGTCTCGCGAGAACTTGCTCTCAAGTGGACAAGTTCAAACACTCTATCTGATAGATACTCGTAAAGGTTCGAACCCAGTTCGAATTGAGACAGTACTCTCAGAGGTATGACAATGGCAAGATGCAATTGGTCGCAAGAAGATAAGCGTACATTAATCGAAGTATAAGAATAAAATCCCATGCTTTGGAATATCAAATGTGACGAGTATCGCAACAGAGATTTAAAAAATGAGATGGTTTCTAATCAAGTTGCGGTCATTCGGATGAAATTCCGAAACCGAGACGTGTCCTATAGTTCCAATTCACGTACAAGATTATTAGTATCGCCGAGTTGCGGTCCCTGTGTTATCCAGGGTTTAACCCAACAGCTCCTTTTATTTCGTTTACGTTTTTTGTTTCTTTTTTTAAATATGAAACACAACTATTATTGCTGCGGCGGCGTATTGTTTACGAAAAGCTATCTCGGACACTACTGATAGGTGCGACGTTCGCAAGTGATCTTGAGTGGACGTGGTCCTGAGAGTAATTTGTGACAGTAACTACTATATGATCTGCTCGCGGAAATGAAACTCACGGAAAAATACTCTCACGTGGAAACAGTCGTGAGAGTGTTCTCTAGAGTAACTCTCAGAATTCACTCCATCGTGAACGGGCACCTTAAGACTTCTTCACCTATTTTTACTCTTATAGCGTTAATTATTTTTAAATCTTATGATTAGTATACCTTTTAGTCATTATAAATAATGCTAAACTCAGCTTAATCCTATTGCCTTAATCTCAACGATAGTAACACTTTACCTTATTCTTTGACAAAATAATAATCAAATTAAACAATCTTGTTTGGCCCAATATGCCAAACTATATCTTTTCTTATCTTTTCTCATGACTCGCTCGCTGACTATCTTATTACTCTCTCCTCTTCTATTATAATGACCTTTGTTACATTATTAATCATTATACAATATGCATTCACGCAAATGCTATTCTTTTTCGTCAATATTTTAAAGTCCACATTCATTGGGAATCATAGTTTTCGAGACAGTGCAGTTAATTCTATAGTTTCTACAATTTTAATTAAGAAGACATGAGATGTCCATCGGAATATAAACCCCTTATTTCACACCTCGCCACAAGTCTACAATTACGTAGGAAATAATATGCCAAGCGTGTGCCAAAACACATTTGGAGAAAATATCTGGATGTGTGTGTGTGTGAGTGTAATGGCCTCCCAAAATTCAAACGTGTATAACCCGAGAACGGTTTTAACTACAGCCCTCAAAATTTGCAGGCACGTGCAACTCTATAATACCTTCACTGACTATGTTACGTCCTATGCGTGAGCGACCGTATCCGGGAGCATCAGGGATGCTAGCATAGTTGTTGAGATCAAAGATGACGTAAAAGGTATTGGGTTCTTGCCGCTTTAAGGTGCTAAACCACGCCTATTTGCGTTTATGTCCCTTGGTCGATAGTTAAGATGAGGATCACAACCAGATACTAAATATATTGCTTTGAAAAACTCACAACTTCTACGGGAGTTTGAAGCTATTGGGTAAGGGGTTTATCTGAGTTTAGGAGCTAATAGGTTCAGGTCTCGAAATCAAGAGAAGAAAGTATATAAGTATATAAGTATATAAGTAGGAGTACAAGTAACTATCACAGTTATATGCAGTAGTGAGTGTACGTTAATCTACTAACTAAATGAAATCTGAATAACAATGTATGTGCGATCGTCAACTTCTGTAGTGTGAGTTACAAAGATATATATTGTGACGTATTTTTACGCGATCGACCTCACCGGAAAATGCAAGACCGACCGGCGCACAACTTTACGCGATTCCTACGCGTTCCAGGGAACCCAGGGGCTAACAAATTTTTCTCTCGAAATACCTAAGGTATTGTTGGGCGCCAGGTTCCAAAACGGGAACCACGTATCAGTTTCTACAGTATGTCGTCGCTCACAAAAGTTAGATGTCGCTTACCGTGTTGTTCCCTGGTCGCGTAATTCCAGAAAATCAGATCGACAGCCCAATGGCACTTTGTGCACTCGCGTACTCACAAATTCCAATCAAACAAAACGTCTAACGTCTACGCGTGTCCAAGCAGGAATCTCTCGATCTTCACGCGCTTTGTCTTCGCGTGAAGGATGCCACCCCCTCCCTTTAGGCTAATGGGCGGCAATTCGCCCTGCGGACGAATCCTTCAACCCAGCGTCTTTGCCACGTTTCGAATCTGTCATTGCGACAATTAATAAATTTCATCATCTCTTGTGGACAATTTATACAGCTCGGTCCTACGAAGAGTAACATTCGTTCTCGCGCGAAGGTGCACCAGGCGTCCCTGGATTCCCAACTCGCGGAAATATAATTATGCGCGAACTGACGATGGGCGCTATGCCATAGGGGTCGGTAGTGGTGCTCAGTCGTGTAGCGCTGGTATACGCCGCTTCCAGTCATCGTGGTTGAGTACCAGCGGAGTAGAGCGCGTTGCTGCCGCGTGACGTCAAGCTGTCCCACGTTGCGCGCGGCTCCTGGGCCAGTAAAGCTGCTGTCCGAAGATAGCGCGAGTGTCGACCCTCGCGTGTCGCAGCTCCCTTCCTGCTGTGACTCCAGCTGGTTCTCCCAGAAAAATATAAAATAATCTATCGAAATTCTAATTAGGCCCTTGCGGTCGGTGGATCCTGCCTGGACTTGGCAATAGCCTTTTAGGCCCGTATCGCGTTTCGGCGTGATTTTCCGCCGAGGACAAGACGGGTGAAATTCACCACGTCACAATATATATATATAGAGATGTAGGAATGTGAGTTACTTACCGGTGGATAAGCAGAGGAAGAGAGAGAGACGGCGCTCGGTTCTCGACGATAGAGAAATAAATTTGGTTAAACGGGAAATTCTTGGTCCAACCCTAAGGTGGACACTCGCCTAGACGAATGCTTATCGAAATGCCAAGAAATAAGTTCTTGTGAAGGTAGATTTGGTTGAATGGGAAATTCTTGGTCCAGCCCTAAGGTGGACACTCGCCTAGACGAATGCTTATTGAAATGCCAAGAATTGAGTTCTTTTCGCGTGGACGTTCGGCAC
This sequence comes from Cephus cinctus, assembly GCF_000341935.2. NCBI lineage: Eukaryota > Metazoa > Arthropoda > Insecta > Hymenoptera > Cephidae > Cephus > Cephus cinctus. Next base: position 31,966 of record NW_014332908.1, on the reverse strand, counting down.
TGGAGTGATACACTTTTCGCTTGGGTCCTAAGGCAAGCTAGATCAAAATAGGCCCTAAGGTATTTGATCGGCACAACACTTAACTGACACGGACAATCGGCTCAAGACTCTAAAAGGGATACTGCTGTACCAGAGGATTGATTAGTAACTGCCGATGATCGCTACTGGAGTTCGTAAGGAAGATTTTGAGTTTGGAGGGGACTGAATGCAATGTCAGGGAATTTCGGGGAATTTGGATACGTATTGCGGCATGATCAGGGCAATTGAACCCTGTCGTTCGATCGAATTCTCATTGCAGGCCTTCGATCGCGGATTCTTCGTTGGATTAGTGCATTGTCAGGATTATCTTGATGGTGAGGTGAGTGCGAAGGTGACGGGTAGGAGTTCTGCTGTACGCGGTATTCGCGGTGCTATAGTAAAATGCTCTTTAGGCACCTCAATTCTAGGTATCCTGTTCAGCATTGCTGCCCGTGCCGTTATTATTCTTTGTTTGCCGTGATCTCTCTTCTTCCTGCTCATCCACCTGCAATGTCACAGTGTTGGTGTAATTTCTGGAAATGTGTGAGAGTATGAGATATCGTGTACAATATAATATAATATGATGATATCCCCTAATTATTAATTTATATATATAATCTATGATTTACAATAATTAACGCATGTTCGTCGTGGATCGGTTACATCTGTCGTGGTATTTAACCTTTGCTAATGGGGTACTGAGGGGTGCTGAAGGGGGGGGGGGCAATGGGGTTGCGTTGCGTCGAACGTAACAACTACAATTTTCGTCATGATTCAAGCTGCGGCTCGGATGTTATGTCCTTCTCAAATTCCCCAGAAAAGAACGTTATCACTCAAGCGATCGCAAATTTTGTCATACTCATCTAAATAGTTCTTAACTAAGATTTGTATCCAAGGCTGGTTGGTATTGTATTTGAGCAGAATCCATCAAGAAGTTTTGATTTTATGATATTTTGAATTTTTCGAAAAATCAAATTTATCAATATAACTCCCGTCAACTTTTATCGATTGAGCTCCAACTTTCCAGAAGTATAGAACCATCATTCAGCCGTGATATGTATCAAATTCATCGGAGATCGGCAAAACGGATCTGGTTCTACATATATTCCAGGTTTTAAATTTTTGAAGTCGCTATATGAGGAAGCCAAAGATGTAAATTTTGTAATTTGGTTCCTCTGAACCGTCGGTAGTAAATGAAGATTCATCTATGAGGAAGCCAAAGATTAAAGAAAAATGAAAATGCTTCCTCATATAGAGACTTCGTACACTACCTACAATTTGGAGGAAGCAAATTGCATGTTTCAATTTGCGACTTTTTCATTATCTAAATGTGGATTTTTTCCAAAAAAAATTGCGTCCAAATTTTAAGGCATTTGCTAATGAATCAAGACTTTGGCGTGCTATAACTCCTAAATTATTGCTCCGAGACAAACTTTGTAATAAATAGGGGCAGGAATTTCGCCCCGTTAAACCGCCCCACTAAAAGTAGTGGGGGAAAATGCCGGGAGTTTCACTTTATGAGCACATTCACTCAAGTAGAAATGTTATGTCAAGTCTTGGCAAACCTGACGAACATGTGACAAACGTATGCTGCGTAACATAGTAGCACATGAGGATCTACTTCAGTTCAAAATATATGATTTAAGATACGAATTGCTTTACTTCGAGTTTCTCATCCTAGTATTTACAATTTCAGAAAACCTTGCAAAAACCTTGGCAGGTTTTGTGTGCTGCTTGCCATTGCTCTTGATCGTACATTCTCCAATATTTTTCTCACATTATCTCTCGATTCTGTACGAGTTCATTTTCGTAGTGTTCGGAGTCCCGCAGTTCCTCGACATAATGCTGAAAGATTCATGGCCCCTCGCTGTTGTTATCCTGTATATTATTCTCGGTCCTGGACGAGTTCATGTTCGTAGTGTTTGGAGTCCTGCAGTTGATTGTACGCTGGACTTTGAAACCTACCGCTACCTAAACTCCAAGAACTTTGACTACCAGCGCATAGATTCAGAAAACTGTGTACAATTAATCCTGAAATGCAAATAAATTGTAATGTATTAAAATGTAATTGTTTTAAACTAAATTATATAAGATGGATAAATGTTAACATTCATACACGGAACATAAAACTGACGGCGATGTCTGCCGCCATGCAACCATAGGTAGGATGTTCGTTGTAGCGAATTATAAATTGTTAGGTATACTTGAAACTGTACATATTATTTGAACGCATCAGTTCTAAGTGTTGACATTTATATGACGATGTAAACCTATTTTTATATAACGTTTATAAATGTTTAAAACACATAATAATTTGAAAATATGCGCGCAATGTCAGGACGACTCCAAACGAGCCCTGAACATGGTGTCCTTTTCGGGGAACTGGCGGGAACAGGAAACTTCGTGCCGATTTTGGTGATGTTTTTTCCGTCTCTTGGGTAATTTTTGTTGATATATTACGGGATGAAGGTATATTACTGTGAATCACCGTGATATGTATTAGGTTGTCCGGAAAGTTCGTGCCGATTTTGAAGGTAAATTGAAACGCAGCTTATTTAAATTTGGTATATACATTTATTAAATTATATAGGTGCCATTCTGTTCCACAACCTTTCTCCATCTTTCGTGCAACTTGAGAATTCCTTTCTTCCAGAACGTCTTAGGTTTTTCGGCGAAAAAGTTTTCTAAATAAATTTTTATCTCAATCGAAGAATTGAATTTTCTTTCATTAAGGGAATTTTGTAATGATCGGAATAAGTGGAAATCTGAGGATGCGAGGTCCGGTGAATATGGTGGATGGGGTAAAACATCCCATCAGAACTCCAACAACTTTTGTCGAGTTGTCAACGACACATGAGGCCATAATGCGTGATTCATACCATAATGTAAGCCGTATATAACTTACAAAAATTAACGTATCTGAACCAAACTTTTTTCCAAATTTGCCTAAAGTACCGTCCTTTAGAATATGTCCACATTTCATTTGTTTTCAATAATTATGATATATTTTCAGGTCTGTTCTCATGCGATCTACCGAAAGTCGGCACGAACTTTCCGGACAACCCAATAATAAGTATAGAGGAGTATGAAAGATGTTTTCTGTTACAATTTGGTGATTGCATGTCTGAAGGAACCCAGTAAAAAAAATATTTCAGTTTTATTCGTTTTATATAAACTATTTCTTAACACTTTATCAATGGCTAGCCTATTAATCGGCTTTTCGGTTGCCAATGTTTATCGACCGCTAGCCTATTAATCGGCTTTTAGCTTGTGACGTGTACCGTTCATCGGCGTCGCCTACAAATAATCCGTGGCTGCACCCAACGTGCTGTAATCGAAGAAAAGATCCGAAGATCTAATTGTTGGGTGCCAGGTGCTGCTTCCCCGCACCATCATCCTTCACCATGGCCGTTTTCAGATTTCCCGTCGGCTCAGCCTTAGCGCACTGAAAATGGTAGAGGGGAACATGGAGGCGACGAGAGAGAATTTCGGAGTCAGCGGATAGGCGCGCAAAATGATAAGACAGCGAGTAGAATACCCTTCCGTTTATTAGCTTTAAATAAACGGCGGATTTTACAATACAAATCCCGTCACGTACAGTGTGTTCTCCAACGGCGGCTCACGACTATTCGAGTCGTTATTTCTAGCCTGCCCAAGACCTGTCCCTATCTTGGTGTGCCTACCGAATCCGCGAATCCCCTCGCGGCGCGATTCGCGATCCTAACAGATCTCGTTGGAGACGAGCCTTTCCTTCCTCGGGAGTGTGCCCTCTGACGTCGGTAGCCACTTGAGGCATCCGTGTGTCCGCACCACTTCCGCTCGGCTATCTTCTCGCGCAAGATATTCTCTAAATAAGACCGCCCTCGCGGTACTTACCGAGAACTGGCTGTCCCATCAGTCCCGTACCAAATCCGAATCGTGGTGGACGTGTCCCTTCGGCCTGGCCCCGTGGCGCCGTATCCCGGCTCCACGATGGTGTCCATCAAACACTCGGAATTTCACCCACTCGGCCACACACTGGCAATAAACGCACATACAAAAAAAAACCCGGGAGCCATGGCTCTCTGCGAGAGATCCCGATAATCGCAATCCGCGATTATCCGATAGCTCCGCTATTGCCCGAGCACGGAAGGACTCATTTTCTCGGGGTCCGCCGGATACCCGTGTCCTCACGCACGGACTCCCCGCGATACACTCTCCATCCTACCTACCGCTCTTCGCGGTAGGATAAGAATTAAAACAGATTTCCTCTCCGGCGCCCTTCCCGCGGACCCGCAAACCGTTCAAAGTTCCTGGGGTACCGGCAGTGCGTCCTGGCGGTTGAGCACCCCTTGCATGCGGGCCCTCAACCCAAAAGGGCCCCGTGCCTCCGCCGCCAGTCCACTACTTTCCCCCGTTCCCTCCCCCGAACCACGGACCTACGAACTCTTTGGAGATGGTGGCCAGAGGCACTGCCGTGCTGTCGGCAGCGCGCGGAGGTGCGGGGCTTTTATAATGTGTCGTCCTGACGCCACGTTACAAGCTATCGACGGTTTTCGTTTCTTTACTGTTTTGTTAGTAGCTTTATACTAACCTCTCCATATCCTTATGAATTATAATATTTTTTACCCTTTATAATGGATAAAGATCATGCAAATGAAGAGTTTCGGTTAGATACTTTGTCAGACCATAGCAGTTATTCAGAAAGTGACAGTGATGGCGATAGCAGTGATACTTCTATAAACATTCGGAAGCCGTGCAAATTATTGCCACTGCATTCTAGTGGCTCAGAAAGTGATAATGATGACACCGCAGAAGTGAACATCAATACATGGTCAACAAATGACAAATCAATTATTTTGGAACCTTTCGAAGGCAGCCCAGGCATAAAAATTTTACCAAAATCTGAAGAAAGTTTGATGTACATTTTAAATTTATTTATTGGAGATGACTTTTTGGAATATTTGGTTAAAGAATCGAATAGATATCACTGCTATGTAATCAATAAATATAATCGATAATAAATATATCAATAAAATATCTCAAGGACGAAGAAATGGATGAATATTACGTTGCCAGAAATGAAAAAATGTTTAGGTCTAATTGTTCTAATGGGACAGGTAAAAGAAGACAGATTTCACAATTACTGGTCAACTGATCCAAGCATCGAAACTCCGTTTTTTTCGAATGTAATGAGCAGAAACAGATTTATGCAGATACTGCAGAGCTGGCACTTTTGTAACAATGAAGATATACCCACAAATTCAAACCGACTTGTAAAAGTTCAGCCAGTTATAAATTATTTAAAGAATAGATTTATTGATGTATATAAATCTTGTCAACAATTATCATTAGATGAATGTATTATTCCGTGGCGGGGAAGACTGTCATTCAGAACCTACAATCCCGCGAAAATTGTAAAGTACGGCATACTTGTCAGAGCAGTCTGTGAAGCTCACACGGGATACATTTGTAATTTTGAAGTGTATGCTTGCCAAGGAATGAAATTGGAAAACACTATTCTACAAGTTATTGATCCTTATAAAAATATTTGGCATCACATTTATCAGGACAATTATTATAATAGTGTCCATATGGCTGAAGTTCTCTTGCAAAATAAAGTACAGGTATGTGGAACCATTCGGAAAAATATAGGTCTTCCTCAATGTCTCCAAAAAATAACCGTTTCAAATGGTCAAGCTACATTTCGCCGAAAACACTATATTCTGTTACAAATATGGAATAACGGTAAACGAAATGTAAACATGATATCCACGATACATTCGGCGCAAATAATGGAATCCGAAAGGTTAAATAGAATATCACATAAATCAATTCAAAAGCCTACGTCGATAATTGATTACAACAAGTATATGGAGGGGGTAGATCGCGCAGATCACGTAGATCTGTCGTACTACTTAATTTTTAGAAAAACGAAGAAGTGGACCAAACGAGTCGTAATGTTTTTAATCAATTGTGCGCTTTTGCTTCCTCATAGAGGAAGCTATGTGACGGTGGAAAATTTTCCCAAAATTCAAACGTGTATAACTCGAGAACGGTTTTAGCTACAGCTCCCCAATTTTGCAGGCATATGCAACTCTATAATACCTTTACTGACTACGATTTTCGTCATGATTCAAGCTGTGGCTCAAAATAGATGTCATTTTCAAATGTCCAAAAAAAGGACGTTCGCACTCTAGTGGTCGCAAATTTTGTGATAATCGTCTAAATAGTTCTTAACAAAGAGATATGTATGAAAGGTTGGTTGTTATTGCATTTGGACCGAATCGATCGAGAATATGCAGATACTGCAGAGCTGGCACTTTTGTAACAATGAAGATATACCCACAAATTCAAACCGACTTGTAAAAGTTCAGCCAGTTATAAATTATTTAAAGAATAGATTTATTGATGTATATAAATCTTGTCAACAATTATCATTAGATGAATGTATTATTCCGTGGCGGGGAAGACTGTCATTCAGAACCTACAATCCCGCGAAAATTGTAAAGTACGGCATACTTGTCAGAGCAGTCTGTGAAGCTCACACGGGATACATTTGTAATTTTGAAGTGTATGCTTGCCAAGGAATGAAATTGGAAAACACTATTCTACAAGTTATTGATCCTTATAAAAATATTTGGCATCACATTTATCAGGACAATTATTATAATAGTGTCCATATGGCTGAAGTTCTCTTGCAAAATAAAGTACAGGTATGTGGAACCATTCGGAAAAATATAGGTCTTCCTCAATGTCTCCAAAAAATAACCGTTTCAAATGGTCAAGCTACATTTCGCCGAAAACACTATATTCTGTTACAAATATGGAATAACGGTAAACGAAATGTAAACATGATATCCACGATACATTCGGCGCAAATAATGGAATCCGAAAGGTTAAATAGAATATCACATAAATCAATTCAAAAGCCTACGTCGATAATTGATTACAACAAGTATATGGAGGGGGTAGATCGCGCAGATCACGTAGATCTGTCGTACTACTTAATTTTTAGAAAAACGAAGAAGTGGACCAAACGAGTCGTAATGTTTTTAATCAATTGTGCGCTTTTGCTTCCTCATAGAGGAAGCTATGTGACGGTGGAAAATTTTCCCAAAATTCAAACGTGTATAACTCGAGAACGGTTTTAGCTACAGCTCCCCAATTTTGCAGGCATATGCAACTCTATAATACCTTTACTGACTACGATTTTCGTCATGATTCAAGCTGTGGCTCAAAATAGATGTCATTTTCAAATGTCCAAAAAAAGGACGTTCGCACTCTAGTGGTCGCAAATTTTGTGATAATCGTCTAAATAGTTCTTAACAAAGAGATATGTATGAAAGGTTGGTTGTTATTGCATTTGGACCGAATCGATCGAGAATTTTTGATTTTATATTTTGAATTTTTCGAAAAATTAAATTTATCAATATAACTCGTGTCAACTTTGACCAATTGAGCTCCAATTTTCGAAAAGTATAGAGTATCATTTAGCCGTGATATGTCTCAAATTTGGCGGAGATTGGTAAAACGGATCTGATTATACATATCTTCAAGTTATTGAATTTCAGCCAATTCAAAAATATTAGGCCCGAAAAGATCATGCAAGAGATTTATCTTTACATGCGTTCTTTACAGTATGAAGCACTCCAAGTTATGAGAGGCATGGGGACTCACGTTAAACAAGCTGCAAGTTGAAACTTGCAATTTGCTTCCTCTGAAACGTGGGTAGTAGATGAAAATTCATCTATGAGGAAGCCAAAGATTAAAAAAAATGAAAATTCTTCCTCATATAAGGACTTCGTACACTACTTACGATTCGGAGGAAGCAAATTGCAAGTTTCAACTTGCAGCTTTTTTAATTCATTTAAAACGTACGCAACATTGGACGGAAAGAAGTTGACATATAAGAAATTCTTACACAAAGCGGCAATTTCGTGGATATCCGATTTATCATCGACAGATTCTCAAAGTGACGACACAGCAGACTCAACTAACAAATCAAATACTTCAGAGCCTACGAGAAGAGCACCAAGATTAGAACATCCAGAAAGATTATCATGCATAAAGCAGCATAAACTTATAAGAATAGTGATAAGTGGTACAAGCAAAACACCCCAAAAATAATGTAGAGTATGTGCATCAAAAAAGATAAGAAGTAGAACATGTTTCGTATGTAAATTTTGTAGCATTCCGTTATATAAGAATTATTAAAACTTAATTATTAACACTCTAAAGAATTAATAAAAAATTGAATTACTATTATCTTGAATATATTTTATTATTATTAGTTTATAGGGCCCCTTATTATATAAAATAAATGCAAAATAAAGTATAAATATCAATAAAATTACATTTCTTTGAAACAAAAGGAATAAGCACAACACGATGAATACCGAAAATTTGGCGGTACTGGAAGCAAATGCGCGCGCGATTAAGCCAGTCCTTACTGAGTGGCAGCCTCAACCACGACCGGTTGATAAAGTGTTAACTATTTTCCAGGGTACATAATTTTTTATATAACACACCTATTATAAGCACTAGCATCTATTTATACATTGTGACGCAAATTTTATACTTTAACTTATTCGCCAGTGATATAAAACTGAGACTAAAGCGGAATCTAACCCCAAAGTCTACTCGCCGAGACGCAGCTATCCCGACACGTTTTACGCCATAAATTTAATGCTCTATTCCCCCCGGGACGCGATACCGAAATTTACCGACTGGGCGCCAGACGCACCGTTGCGTCACGTAAAGAGACTATACAAATTCCCGGAAAGAACAGAGGAAGACAACCGAACTAACTCAGATGAGGGAATGGCAGAGGGGCAGGGAACGCCAAGGTGTTGGTGAGGTAGCCAGGAAGAAGAGTGAGAACCCGATATAGAAAACAATAACAACTGCCCTTTTATTCAGGACAAACTTAGAATGCAATAGTTAACAATTATGAAATTCCGAAACAAGTTAAATAATAATCTTAACAAGATTCCATTGAGAAAGGGACGGAACTGCGTCCCGCCATTGAAACACGCGAGTTACTCTTCCAAAGTCTTGTGACGGTATAAAATAACGTCACAACATAATATATGATGAACTATCTATTTTTATAAGTTGTTCATGAATAACAAGTAGAATTGTTTCTCTGTAATAACAAAGTATTTTTTATTTTAAACAAAATATAATATAACAATTTATACTAGTTCTTAATCCTACCTGTAATAACAAAGAAACAACATTCAATGTTGTTAATCACAGCTTTGCTTTTAGACTAACTTTCACGAGTAAGCCTTATGACTAACTGGCTGGTTTCACACTCGCACCTCGTGGCTTGCATCGCCGTTCTCACGCCAAGTACCCTAGGAGATCTGACTTATCGACTAAAATCGAGCGCTAAATTCAGTAGTACTAAGGATGTTTTTCTTACATATATTTATGACTATTTTTTTTGCTTACTTACTAAATAATTGCTTACATATATACACACATATTATTACTATTTTATTAAATGTACATTATATCTGTTATTAATAATAATACCTTTAATTTTACCGCTACATTACATCACTATCTCTATTATTCCTTTTTATTATTATTATATTTTAATTATTTATACATGTATATTTATCACTATTTTTTTTGCTTACTTACTAAATAATTGCTTACATATATTGTAACGTGACAAAACGATCAACCTCTCAGTACTCCTATACTGAGAGCGCACTCGTTATCAAGGGACGACAAGGACACGCGGCTAGTATCAACACGCGCCGATAGATGAAGAACGTCTCCCGAAAGTCAAACCGCGGAAAAATAATATCAAAATAATCCGATAGATGATTGGCGCTTCCCACTAACAAATATCGGATTACAAGTCATTAAACACAACAGTTCAGACCAACTCAAGCATTCTGAACAGACCAAGTGTAAACTTCTCGATAAGTGTCGCGAAAGCACGGCATACGTAACATAAATCAAAACCCGTCAGTTAACGCATAATCGCATCGGTAGAATATCGTGAAAGGACGGACTATTCCGCAGAGAAGGAAATCCGTCAAGTAGCGCGTAGCCACGCAGTATACGTAATTGTGTCGAGAGGCGACGGAATCTTAGCGTCCGCTATTCCAAGTAGACCTCACATAGAAAGATTGTAAAGTCCTGCGGAGACCACCGTGATCTTCCACAGAGACTTTAGTTATCGCCATTTTGTAATCTGTCATCCGCGCCGTGAGGAGTTGCGTCGCACACAGTGCCATAGCCACTAGGTAGGCAAAGCGCCACTAGAGTTATCGAACCAACGCCGGCAGGTCCTCTGTACCTCACACACAGGTCAGAGAAAGATAGGGATAGACAACAAACAGAGGCAGATACCTAGGCAATCCTATTTTCTACAATACCGACAATTAATCACGACAGGGTAATTGGCACCTATTCCAAAACTACTGTATCGATTATCGATTATTTAATAAAATTTTGTTATTTTATTTTACGTTACCAACCTGTGTCGACTACATTCTTAAAGACGCCAGCCCCGAGCACTTACCTGCATCCCATTTCGTACACTCATAAGGAGCGTACGAAATTGCAATATCGACAAACATTACAATATATATATTGTGACGTGGTTTTCTCCCACGAACCGCCTCGTAGCAAGACGATCCGATCGCACCACAAATGTGAGGGACGAGATTCTAAAGTTTTCCCGGAAAAACGCAAGGAGGAAATCTGTACAATAAGGAAAGCCAAATGGGCGCCAGACGCAGCGTTGCGTAAGGTAACACACGAAACTCCCGAGAAAAATTAAGAGGACTCCGGCTAGTAGGAAAGAAACGGAAAGGTATGGTAGAGGGGCGGGGAACGCACAGATGGTAAAAAAAGAAGATTGAGAAACTGCAAGATATTCAGTAACAAATAACAAGGGGGCCCTTTTATTGGGACTTATTAAATCAATAATTAACAAATCAAATAACCAATTGCGAATATAAATAATTAGTAATACGATATCGCGCGAGACGAGGTCCTATACGGGACACGCGAACAAAATATGATAAAAACAAGTCTACACGATAGCTAAAAGGTCCTTGCGAGATACGTGAAACAAAGAGAAATAATTCGGCCTATGATACACTCTAATCCCGTGACCTACAGGTCTCGAGGCAACGATGTGCTCTCGCGATACAGTTCGTCATTCGAAGAGAAACGCAGGAATTCAGCTAGTCGCGGCCGTGAATTCACGACACGTTCTGCACGATTCACGCAACGCGCGAGCTAGACAGACGAACGAATGGTAGGCGGAGTATGGTTCCCGCAGATATTGTTAATTAGAACTTTCGAGTACCAGTATCACGCGAGTAGGAAGGTTACACACAGAATCGTATAGAGTAGAAAGCGTAAGAGGCTATAGAACATAGAAAAAGTAATATCCAAAAGAAACAGGTTCAAGATAATGTCGCTAAATAATAAATCAGAGGTTCAATTTCATGAACGTACGGGAAGCGTAGTTCATGAGTTCTTACGATCACGATCCAGGGTCACCGAGAACGTTGATAATAAACACGCTTAATAAGAGATAATATATAAAAGTTCACGCTAAGGCACGGAATCTTTTCCTCTGGCGAAACGCGATCTTCTCCTCAGTCGAAACCGGGAGGATAATTACGAAACTAGAAAGGGACTGAGGCCCACTACGCACAGAGTAATAAAGATTTCGTCCTTTTGGGCGTCGAGACGCTTACCGTGAACGATACAAGTTCTGGAATCAACGATACGTTCTTCTTTTGTGACTTTCTCACTTAAGCGAAACCACCGGCCAAAACTGCTGTCGTCGCAAGAATCAAGCTCGAGGGTTCGTCGTCTTACCGGTCGGGGCTAGCTCCCTCGCGGTAAGTCTAGTTGGGCCCAATGGGCCCTATACGTCTACGCGGATTATTTCACCCAATCAGGGCTTACGCGCAAATATTCAAAACATGCCTATGAACTAATTCGATAATTATAGAATACTACAAAAATAATTCGTTAACTACCCGACGCGAGATGCTCCATAATAGAGTAGAGATTTAACCAGAGCCTCCAACGGATCGTATAACTCCGATACTGGGAAGGGCGAGATGCTCCATATTAGAGTAGAGATTTAACCAGAGCCTCCAACGGATCGTACAATTACGATACTGGGAAGGATGGTACGCAAATTCCATGTTCCTTCAAAGTCTACGCGCGATACAAGGGCGTACGTCGCTTTTTCGCGAGACTCGGAACGTGCGGACGCTCGACGGGGCTTCTTGCCGTGTCTTCTTGGCGTCCAGGTAGTAACGGGTAGATGCTGCAGTCCGGTCCTGGGTTGACGAGACGTTGCAGTGGCGCAGGTCGCGATCCCTCGGCCTAGGGTAGCTCCCTGAGCTCCCTCTTCGATACGGGTGCCTTTAGATGGGCACCGGTATCGGGACTGACGAGACGTGATGTAGTCCATAGCGATGTTCTCTGCACCTTGGCTCCCTACTTTATTCGGGACCGGGCGTGACGGGGTGGAGGCGCCTGCTGACGTTGGCGTTCTTCCACGCTCCCTGGCGTAACCTTCGGCTGCTTTCCTCCGACGATACTAGAGAGGATGACTTCTCTCTGCTGGTTGCTTCCTCGGTGTTAAGATGGCTCGACGTATCGCATGAAAGTTATTGTATACCAAAAACAATTAGTCTAATCTCATTATATTTATTAATCGGGACCCTGGAGCTCTTGGCCGGTACAGTCGGATATTATCTCTTCCGAGGGACGGTACTGCATCCCGTGATCAAGAGCACGCGAGTACCACATCGAGACTTTTGTGGCGTTAAAAATTAACGTCACAATATATATACTGTGACGTCCCGGACCACGAAAATGGCCCAGGGTCTCGCAATAACAGCTATCACGATAGCACGGGAGAGGGGGAGGGAATCAAAGAAAGGGGACACTGTTTAGAATAAGAAGGAGAATATGCAATTGAGATGAATAAAAGGGTGATACAAAAGACCAACTATCAAACCAAATATAATCAATTGAGTTAATAAGAAAAACAATACTGAGAAATATAACAGAACGGAAACTAAAAGATAACCGAAAGATACAATGCTCGAGATTATGACTCCAGTCGATAGTCAAAACACTCTGGGTCGGGCTCACGCAGGAGCACGCGGGGTTTTAAGGGACTTTTAACTGGGCTAGTGGGAGAGGGGAATCAGGGAACGGGGGAACAGGGTATGAGCAAGGGGCAGGAGGGGCCGGAGGGAGAAGACAACAAATGGGCGCCAGCTACTTATTCGGCGTAGCATCGTCGAGTGACCTCAGAAGGCCCTCGAATATTTACTCAAACTCGAAATGGCATGGCTAGCAGGGGAAGAGGTGAGGGGGAGTCTCAGGGAGGAAGGTTCCCGAACGCAAAATGGCTACTTGAATATTACCTCGGTGGGAACGCGAGAATGGGCAGGAAAGGGAGAGGGCACGGGGGTTTTCCAAAAAGGGCGCGAACTACTCTAGAGCGCACGCAATACACCACGGGCCTCGAGTGTAAGGGCGGAAGGCCCGTCGCAAATACAAAAAGAATCACTAGAATGCCGGCCCACGTGGGGACGGCTCGTAATGTCCAGAGGGGACTTACAAAGGTCTAAGGAGGAAGCACTAAGGGCGGATAGGGAAGGGATAGTAGCTAGGGAATCGCAATCACTCGTAGGTACTCACGCAATACGCTCTTCACACTGGTATCCAAAATTCGCCTCACTCACACAATATATCGCACTTTCGTAGTTCGCAATTCACACTCTCGCAATACCCGTATTTGTTCGCTCGCAACCTGGCTCGAAGTGATGAGATTTCCGGTCGTCTGGGTCCTCGTGGGCCTCCAGGGCCTCGCTGATTGCCAGTGCCCTGTGGGGGAGTGGTGACAGGGAGAGAGGGGTGGAGGGAAGGGATCTTAACTCTAAATACAACAAACATAAAACACTAAATAAACGCAATTAATAATACTTAACTATAAAACGCAATACACGAGGCCTATGGGACCTCGAGCCAGGAGGCGGAGGGGAGTTTGCAGTAACATTTTTGTTACAATACACAAATATTATTACTATTTTATTAAATATACATTATTACTGTTTCTATACTTTAAAAATGATATTGTAATACATACAAAAAAAAGGGAAGCATTAACTCATGTAGCCTGATTTACACCGCGAATATTGTACCCTACCACCACCACCACCTGCACGCTGCAACACAACCTTTATTATTAGTTTTTTATAGAGCCTTACCTTATTAAATAATTATTATTGTTTCTACGCTTTAAACTATTATTATAATAAAAAAAAGAAACATTAACATGTGTTATCCAGGTTTACAGCGTGAATATTGTATCCTACCACCCCCACCGCCATCATAGATCTTATTATCTTGCGCATACCGACAATTTGCCAAACGCTTCTTTCGCAAAAAAGCGTCTTAGTACTCTCGTGCGATTCTATCGTTTTTTCGCAAATCAGTACTAAACACATGCTGGAAGGCATGCATCCTGAAGCCGGAAGAGAGTAGTGTAAAAACATCATGCAGAATTGGCCGCACACAGTTGACGTCTCGCTCTGAAGCTGCTGAGTGTTCCATCGGAAGGATCGACAGTTCCGTCGGAGTCTCGATGCGTGGTGATGATTGAGCGGTGGTAATCCGTAGCTGACAAAGTAGTAGCCGTCTCCATCAGCGTCCACGTACATTGCAACCCAATGTGCTCCTGGTTTCGTATGATCGTCCGTATTCGCGATAATGGCAGCGGGTTTCGACCAGTTTCGGGGTATTCTATCAGCTGCGTAAACACCCGTCGTGTGCTCCGATATACCGCGAAGACCGAGGTAAAGGTCTAGCGTGTTCATATATTCGGTTCGTTATTCCGAAGCCAGAATTCAAGAAGCAATGCGTTGTTCAGAGCGCAGGTAAACGATCCCCGTGTTTCCTTACAGGCGTGAACGATACCCTCGCAATGGTCACGATTCTGTGGGAAGTCCTCGTATGGTGAGTTATCGGGGGTTTCATCCAAATTTATAACTTCCCTTGCCATAATGGTCTGCAGAAAAAGTACGCTCTCTGGACCTCGCGTGTATATGTTCCCCGAAATACCGGCGATATTTGGGAGATTGGTGTATACCTGTTTGTACGTTATGCCGCAGTCGAACCACTCTAGACCATGCTAATAGCGTATCATGGTGTTGTTTTCGCTTCTGATCGCCGATGGTAATTCGTTGAAATCACACAATCCTTACAGGCGGTGAAACAATCCAGTGGCCTATGTATCTTCTTTCCACAGCCACAACGCCGGTCTCCTTCGGAGCCAGACGCCCCTCGGAGTCTTTGAAGTACTCGATCTCGATCACGAAATCCATCGTTGCGGTACTAACTCGAAGGTGTTCAACGAGAAACTAACGGCAATGCTAACTATCACAAGCGAGACCGAGTGCACAAAAAGACGATGACGCATACCCCAAATTGCTGACCAATGTATTTTCTTCGATTGTTTATCCCCCGTAATCTACGACGATCTGACACGAGGCGTCGATCTCCAGAACGTTATCGTACTCTGCGTATACGATACACTTCACGGTGGTGGCAAGCGGTTCGTCGAAGCGTACCTCAATTCGCACACTACCGTGCTTGTTAAGGTTCCAGTGGGTGTTGCGATTTGCCGAGAGATCGGGTGTGAGATCGAAAACGAACAGGCAGTAGCCGTCTGCGTAAGCTTTCCTAGATATCGAATTACCCTCGTTGAGGAAGTCTATACCCGTGGCACTGAAGAGGGTATGATACGCGTCCACGTAAAGACCGGATTTGCCGAAATCGGTCTGCAGTGCTTTCGAGGGTATTTGAACACCGTCGACGTACAGCGATAAGAAATTAATACGATAGTTTTTAAAATTGAACGAGTTGAGTTGATACGCGTCCACGTAAAGACCAGATTTCCCGAAATCGGTCTGCAGTGCTTTCGAGGGTACTTGAACACCGTCGACGTACAGCGATAAGAAATTAATACGATAGTTTTTAAAATTGAACGAGTTGAGTTGATAGTTGCCATTGAAGGCCTTGTTATCGACGAAACCTATTATAATACGCTTAGGTAATTGGCCGAGAATCACGTTATCCATAGTGCCACCGTGCAAACCGGCGTGCATTGTCAGCGCCTTGACCTCGACACGTGTAAGCCGATACTTTGCCGTTGTCTTAGACAGTATTTTAGAATGAGCAATTAGAATACCGGGGCTTATTTCGGCGCGTCTAACGAGGAGCGTAGCCTCCGTTATATGTAAAGAACACTCGCTGTCGGGGTCCATGAGGGAGAAACCGTCTCTCGTACGTACGAGCCGTAAACGGAGCTCAACACCATTTAATAACAATTTTTCTTGGTTAAATTCATCGCAGTGTAAATGACCGATCAGATCCGTCTTGTCTTTACCGACGAATGCCTGCCTATTCACGAGACCCATGTTCTTGTCCGCTGTATCGTCCATATGACCGGATGTGTCGTCGTACCAGAGCACGCTCGAGAGGTGTGACCCCTTAGCGGCTGGCCCATAATTTAATAGCGTCTCTTTATAGGCCCTGTAAGCGTACGCGTTATTAGGTGGCGATACGAGTTTCTGATTAACGATACGAGTTTCTGATTAAGAAACACGTCCACCTGATTGAACATCGAGTGTAGCAGATTGTTAACAGGGGCTGCTTTGCTCAGAGCATCAGAAGCTAACGCATCCTTGGATCGCAACTGTACGTGTAAACTCAGCATGGTGTGGGCTAGATCGACGTATTCGTCGCCGTTACCCGGCACGACAAACTCAATGGGCGAGTCATCGGTCAGCGATGAGATGGGCTTGTAGTGTACCCACTGGGCGCTCTCTATAGTGGTCTGTGTCAGTGGTAGTGTAAAGAGCTCGATCTCCGATTTCATACACTCGCAGGAGTGTGCGTGTAGAAAGGCCATGATAGAGGTAGCGTTTAGGAGAAGATATTCAGCACACTCCGCTTTACTTTCTTACTAGCGACCCTACGACGATTTTTTGGTTTCTTGGTTTTTGACTTTATTTTTTTACTACTTTTTTTTCGACGCGGAGCAGCCTTCCTTCCTGTACGTCTCTTACGCTTGTTAGCAACTCTTGAGGTGATGCTCCTGCCAGCGACGCCGATGATAGTGTGGGCGCCGCGTGATCGTTTTAAAGCATTATTGCCCGACCCCACGTTAGAACCCGTCATCATAAGACCCACTATCGGTTCTTTGTGGTTTTTCCGCGATTTGGTGCGGGTGGTGACCACGCCCACGTGATCCCAGTCTTTTAGACTGCGGGCACGTGAAGAAAGGTCATATGGATCTGTATTTCGACCAGAGCAACAGCCCATGCCCCGTGTAAATCGATCTGATGCGGTAGATGCGTGGTAAAACTGTTAGTTTTATTTTCGGGATAGTACGACATACTGCTGTTACTGGGCAGAACGAGATAAAATTGGTCCTTCATTGTTCTTTAAGCGGGCAGCCGGTATCCACGAATTAAATTTCTCAGGGTAACCGACCCAGCTGACCAGTACTTTTTGGGCTTTCCCACGACCGCTTCGTTTTATCACACGATCGACGAGAAACGTGTCGTTTGCGAGGTCCTTGCGGACTCGAACGAGCTCCTCGTCGTAAAAAATTCCGTCAATCTCCTCGCCGTCGAGATCTTCTAAGATGTGGAATGCCGCTGCTACCGTTGCACCGGACTTATCGCGTAAAAGCTTGACCTAAGCGTATTTGCTGAGTACATCAATTATTAGAAGGATATACGTGTGACCATCGTTGTACCCCTTCAAGGAGCGAAGATCCACAAGATCGGCCTCCCAAACATCGTCGATATTGCTGACGGCGTAAGAGCGGCGCTGAAACGTGCGACGTACGGGCTTATGCAGCGTATACGCGTCTTGCGCCTCAAACCAATGTACGACGGAATTTCACTTTACTCTACCCTTAACAGCTCGCTTGAGTTTACCGATACCGGTGTACAAAGACGGCTATGCTGGTGTGTAATAAAGACGCCTCAGAAGGCTGTCATCACCCGATATCTTCTTCTTCTTCTGGTTCCCGGCAGCCTTAATCATTCTAATCTTTTCTTTTTCTCGATATCGTTGGCTGTAATAGCCGACACGGATCGTGTATATCTTTTCCCTACGACCTCTTCTTCCCCGGAGTGTCTAAATACTTCCTGAAACGCCTCGCCAAATTCCTCCTCTGAAGACGAGCTCTGAGTCGTGTCGATAGGGCGCGGTACGATTGTTACACGGTGCGGTGCCTGATTACTGAGAGGCGTCGTGTTGCTCCCCTCCTTCCATAGACGTTGATTGCCAATAAATTCGCGCGGTATACCAGCAGTACGGAGGAACCGCGCAAACTGCCGACTCCCTGCCGGTCTCGCCGTTTTCCTCTCACGGATAGCGTCATTGATTAAATCAACGATGTTGGCGTCCTGCAGGACGGCTCCACCGACAAGCGTAACGCCTTGTTTACTCCTTGAAATGTGTGGTGAGCCAGCGTCACGCAACCTGCCTAGTAAGAGCCGCGCCTTAGTCCTGTACTTTTGGGGTACACTGGCAATGATGTCGTCGTCAGCATCGTCGGTCGGGCTCCTGGCGTTATCCTCCGCAGAATTGTTATTTTTTTCTTGTTATCGCTGTCGGCCTATCCTCGTCGACGTTATTTCGCAGGTCCTTGATAAAGTGTAGATAATGCTGCAGCACCTAATTGTACATCTTCCACTTTTTGCGCTCATCAATGAAATTCGGCGAGTGTAGGATCTCCTTCATCGATGCCTCTAATCTGCTTAAGGGGGTCCCAGGGGTTTGCACGGTGTTAACGGTGTCAATGCCCTCTTGACTGTGATGGTGCGCATGAGGCACTGCACGGCGGTACTGTTGGTGCACGGTATTCACGTTCTCATGAGGGATGAGAACCATCTTTTTCGCATGTTCCATCTCGCTCTCTCTTTCTTTTTCTGCGTGGCGTATATCCTATCCGCCTCCGGCTATGAGTTTTGATATGACGGTGCCTAGTATGGGTGCCAGCAGAAGAGGTAGAAAACCGGCGCTGTGGCGATTTCTAGTTTTGACTGCTGAACCCGGTCTGGATAAATGTATCAGCAGCGGTGCGTGTTTTCGTAAGCGACGTTTCTGAGTTGGCTTGAGAGGTACGTTGCCGCGAAGAATATTCAGAGCGCATTCGTATATACAGTTGGCGAACCGTGAGTCGGCCGCTCGTAACAAAGCGCTGCGTTGTTTGCTATCCAGGTGGCAAATAGCCTTTAACACTGCGGCGTGCTTCCGCCCTATAGAGCAGCGTGCGGTGGATACCATTACAACCGAATGACTGGTACGTCTCGATCGGTGTACCCACCCTTTATACACTTTCGCGGTACGTAAACGAAGTGGAACGGGTCTGAAGGAAACGCGCACGTGCGAAAGCGGCAGTTATCGGGCGTCGATTGCTTCAAATAGAGTAGTAAATAGCGGTGCGGTTCGGCGGTTGCATTACGGTAGACTTCCCGTACGAAGCGCGGATTTTCAGGAAACACCTGTCTCGCCAGATGCTGTATCTGCGCTCTGTCGCGTGTATTTTTAAATACAATGATGTAGTCGGCGTTCAACGAGATATCACGCTGCCCGGGCCCCTGAGGAAAGAGATTCTGCGTAATGAACGTAACGCCGATGTTCCTATGATAGCTGCCTTTGGTAAAAAGGTCGACATCCACGGGTGCTTCCACCGCGTGTCCATTATGCCAAATGAGGTTATTTGGCGGTGCTCTTTACGAATATACTGTTAAAGAGTCTGCTGGATTTTACACACTCCCCCCTTCCATCGCGGTGGCCTGGCCGCGGCGGGCGCGCGACACGCGTGAGGCTCTAACGTCACGCGCGCTTGCTAGCTCTTTTCAGTAACGTTGTTAGCCCTCGTCCGGGTGAGCTCATCGTGCACCTGTGAGCTAATAGTCGGCATGTATGTGTGGCAGCTGCATAGCTAGCCATAGTGCACGGCTAGCATATCAAAAGTGTCGCAGAAAAAATATATAACATGGCCGGGTTCGTGGAGCCTTCGGGAATAGATCGATAAAGAGATTTTTGTTTTTCAAATAAATATGTTTTATTATTATTATTAGTATTATTATTGTACAGGGAGGCATATATACATTTATACAAGTTTTGTTTCTAATATTAATTACATAAATCCGTATGACAGAGATCCGAAACGACCGTCGCGCCGCCGTTTTTGAAGCTCTGTCGGTTTACACGTTTTTGATTCTAGACGTGTCACTACGTCGTGAAACGAGGTACGCCGTATCGCGTTATAGCGTAAAACGACAAGCTCGCCGGTCTCTCCTGTTACATAAGACCATATCCAGTTGTAATTAATGACTAGACTCGTCGCGTGGTTGATCTTGATACCTTTGACCTTACAGACCTCAGCGTAAGAACCGTCTGGCTTGCGCACTCGGTACGCGTAAAATGTCGGGCCTCCCGAAACAAAAGACGTGATATAGCTACAAGCACCGTACGACTCCAGCTCGTCCATTAAATCGCCCAAAAGACTACCGAACGGCGGCTCGTAGGTGTTATCGGCGTGACGGCTACCCGATACGTATATACACGAGTCGGTGTCGTAATATAGAACTCGTCTATCTAATACCTCGAGGTAGTCGTACAATTTCAGACGCGCCTGAGCCGTGGTATACGCAGCTATGACAACGTTTGTGTATGCTGTGGATATCAACGAGTCGTTCGTATTACTCGTACTGACGTAGAGCATCTCGTCATCTACGGGCAGAATACCTCTAATCTCGACCTCCGGACACGTAAGCAGACTCACGAGCTTTTGACGAGTCGTTACAATTTCCGTCTTTGGCAGATTTTCGCGTTGCCCAAACTTGCCCCAAAAGGAATTCAAACATAATTTTGCGCCTGACCGCACACCGGGATTTGATTTTATATTATCAGGGTCCAGACGAATACCCTCGACCCGATCGTACCCTTCTATATACAACTTCTTGGCCTCGTCGTCGTCTCCACACTCGCGCAGCCAGTCGCTAGCTTCCTGCTTAATCTTTAGGAACGTGTTTATGTCATCGGCAAAGTGACCGCCCATTCATGTCGCCGGATCGTACTGGGTAATCGCATACTGCCATATTTCGTGTATCAACGTTATTTCATACCCCTTACGTACGGCGCGCTTGACCTCGTCCACGACCCAGGTCCCTTCGAATACCCTATCCGCGGGATTTTCGTGAGGGCACGACCCCTGTAGTGTGGCCTCTGCACAGGAACGACACAATGCCGAGAGCAGTTTACCGTGCATACGCACCGGTAACACGGGTGATACAGATGCCGCGGTGGTAACACCACGCACTTAATCAAGCCCTCCACGTTATCGATGTTGTTGCGATCACCCGTTAATTCGCGACAATCATCGCCGACGTACACCGTAGGGTGACCTACAGGGAATTTCCCCGTTTTCGAAATGAAGGGGTAGAGCGAACACACATCTACGTAATGTATCCTCTCAGACCCCTGACCTTGCCTTGCCAGTGCCTGCGATACCAGCAGGTTCTACTTCAGCGATCTGTATAAAGTGGTCTGTTCAGAATCGTTTATCCAGCGGTCGAACTCACACACCCAAATTTCCGTCAGCTCGTAACCTAAATACCGAATCTTATCGTTCGTAGCTTGCGTTCTCTCGAAGCGCGCGTCCATGGATCCACCTGTGTGTAGACGACTATAGACTGAAACTGGAATACGTGTCGCAAACCTGTGTCGGTGTCCAGGTAGTAACCATCGACGAGCGTACCCTCCGGCAGACGATACTCCCGAGTGCGCCCTGCGTGAACTATGGTACAACTCAAACGATGCTCCAGCAAAAGAAGCCATAAGATGGCTTTACGTGATTGTTTGTCACCGTATCGATACCCATCCGGCGGTAAAATAGCTATCTGCTCGTCTCGCAAAAAGTTTTTCCGAAAAACTCTCGAATACGCCGAGGCTATAGTGGTACTCTCCGAGAAAGGGCAAGCGTTGCCATGCTGAAGAAACATATCGCGGAAAGAAACGCAAGCCTGCCTGAGAATGGTAACGTCTGATCTACAGTAATCTATAAACTCGGTTCGAAAGATAAATACGTATCCCACAGAGCACTGCTCGTTGTACCATGCTAAAAACTGATTACGCTGAGCCGACGACATCGTATCGGGCGAATAAAACTCGAGCGCTGGTAGCGAGCCGATATAATGCTGATTCTGAGGTGTATTGAACAGATGCGGGAAGACACCCTTTTGTTTCAAACCAACCGCATCCGCGAGGCCAAAGGCTTTCGGTAGTGCCCTCAGCGGCATATCAAAATAATTAAAACTGTCTATGAAAGTTACACGACCCGTCTTCATCATTATGATGCTCATACCGCTGAGTAGCAGCATCGGCGGCTTTAGGCTTTTTCTTCTACGCTTCACGATGTGCCGTAGTACAAACTGCGCGTCGAAACCCTTGGCATTATGCGCCACGCAGATCACACGCTGAAACGATTTTCTTTTAGGATCACACGCGAAATCTACAAACTGCCTTACAGGGTCCTCTTCGAAGATGTACTCGTGTACACCGCAAGACGGGCATACCCTCGCGAGATTTGTATTATTTATGCACGCTGTACATACCTGCGGCACGACGCACAAGTTTGGCGTGTGGATACGCACCGCGTCGTCACCGGACAGCTTCTGTATCTGCTATCGTAGAAGATGTACAGAATATTTTTTTCAGCGGTAGTCTTTTTTACCGGTCTGACGTAACACCGATGTCCAACGTCATTAACACTCCTGCAGACGCTGCAATACACCTTATCGCAAGAGTGCTTACGAGACGTTCTTTGAAGAGGTCTAAGACACTGCGGACAGCTGCGAACGGTCTGGCACACGCTATTTTCTTTTCCCTTCTGTTTAGTACTCAACGTATTTATATGATTATCGAAACAACGTTGACCAAAAAAGTACCTATGGCGCTCGCGACAATACAACGTGGGGAGAGCCGAATCGCAGAGCGGTTTTCCGAAGCATCTAGCGCATTTGTTGGAGCACTTATGCTCTGCCTCGCGCATGTAAGATCTGTTATAGGGTATGCAAAAACCACGACTACCGACCGCACCCCGCATATTTAAAATAGACTGATAATGCTGCGAATTATTATAATACAGGATGCGAAGATTTTGCCGCGGTTTTCATGAACCGTACGCGCTATCGACTATCTGCGATCCGTCGTACAGTGGTTTCTCACCGCTGCCTATACTGTCGAACTCGTAAACAACAATGGCTATACCATCCGGAGCAAGATACCTTTGAAATTTATCAATTTCCCGAATGCCGCAACCATCAGACGGTATGTCTACACAGGCGTTTGTCACAAACTCGAGAGCTAATTGTTTTTGAAATTTGCCCCGTTGACGCCGTACAGCGTTCCATCTCTCATGCAGTTCCCCAGAGCGTACTTCCCGGCGTTCAGCGTATACCATCGTCACAGCGAGCGATTTAGGTAGACAGAGATTATCGGTGTTTATTATGGCAAGTATAGAGTGTTTTTTTACAAACTCATGCGTTGCAACTTAAGTCACATTCTTAAAGTCACGCGGCTTGGGAAACGGGCAGAATCGGGGACCAGGCTTCACCAATTAATCAGGATACGTTTTTACGACTTAAAGCAGATTCACGTCAACAATACGGTAATAATCGAAAATGTATCACACGCTACAGCTTTATAATATACATAATGTGTCTTACAAAATACGGTGTTCTATTTTACCACGGGTACACTTATCTCCTTAGGATAATTAAACAAAAATGTTACCGACCGGTGGTCAATGCACAATTACCGACCGTGATAGGCCCCTGGGGGCATGTAAGGCCATTGCTACTGAGTTTCGGGCCTTAGGACCAGGTCCACATGGTGGGGGAGTAACAGCATAGGTTGGCGGTGGGGAGAGCCGACCACATTGGTGAGGGGGTGTCGCCATAGTGCGGTACGGGGGGTCAGAGCGCTGCGCGCTCCATGACTCACAGGGGACAGTAGTGGGGGTTTGTTGTGACGGCCAGAAGTGGTATATAAGTACTTACCTAATCTGTAATCTATAGGACAATATATCATCATCGTTTTATATTAAAACTCAAGTGTCTAATTACTTCTAAAGACGCCAGCCCAGTGCACAAATCCTATAAAAAGTCTCGTGATTCCCAAGTCTCCAAAATCACGAAACGTCTCAATATAAACATTATTACTATATCTTGTGACGTGGTGGATTCCACCCGTCTTGTCCTCGGCGGAAAATCATGCCGAAACGCGATACGGGCCTAAAAGGCCATTGCAAAGTCCAGGCAGGATCCTCCGACCGCAAGGGCCTAATTAGAATTTGGATAGATTATTTTATTATTTTTCTTTTGTTTAGCGTGTACTCTGCCGGAGTTCGAATAGGTGCTCGCTCGCCATGCCCGTGAAGACGCGGACAAGGAGAGAGGGTGAGCCAGCTGGAGTCCCAGGGGGAAGGGAGCTGCGACACGCGAGGGTCGACACTCGCGCTATCTGCGGACAACAGCTCTACTGGCCCAGGAGGCGCGCGCAACACGGGACAGTTTGACGTCACGCGGCAGCAACGCGCTCTACTCCGCTGGTACTCAACCACGATGACTGGAAGCGGCGTACACACTGCCACCCGACTGAGCACCACTACCGACCCCTATGGCATAGCGCCCATCGTCAGTTTGCGCATAATTATATTTCCGCGAGTTGGAAATCCCGGGGACGCCTGGTGCACCCTCGCGCGAGAACGAATGTTACTCTTCGTAGGACGGAGATGTATAAATTGTCCACAAGAGATGATGGAAATTATTAATTGTCGCGATGACATATTCGAAACTGGCGCGTGGCAAAGACGCTGGGTTGAAGGATTCGTCCGCAGGGCGAATCGCCGCCCATTAGCCTAAAGGGAGGGGGTGCTATCCTTCACGCGAAGACAAAGCGCGTGGAGATCGAGAGATTCCTGCTTGGACACGCGTAGACGTTAGACGTTTGGTTTTATTGGAATTTGTGAGTACGCGAGTGCACAAAGTGCCATTGGGCTGTCGATCTGGTTTTCTTGAATTACGCGACCAGGGAACAACACGGTAAGCGAAGATATCTGACTTTTGTGAGCGACGTAAGTTCGTGCAAATCTTGGTATCGAATTTTGTTTGTTTTTCTAAGTTTTGACCGCGCGTGTCACGGACACGCGGAGGGACGATCCCTCACCCTCGAATTAGACCAAGGCACGAAGGTCCGTCGACTGGCAGGGTTCACTGTTAGAATTGTCGTTTGCTCTTATTATTTAATTGGAACTTGTTTTACGTTATCCGAAGTGTTTCTTGTCGTCCGCCCGTCAGGCATTTATAACTTTTGATTTTGTAACGCGTAGAACGCGTACAGGTCCTTGACGGTCGGTCATCGTATTGTGGTAAACGCGGATTAGCCGTGTTACGACTTTGGCTTTGAATTCGTACGGTACCTGAAGTACCCGTTACTATCTTTTGATTGTACTTTGGTTTTGTCTTTTCGATCTATATGAATTACTATTTCTTCTGTAAATACTTGCTTCGGTATTGTAAGAGATCGTCGCGCTTCGTGCCGCTGATTTTATTTAATAAACCGAACCTCCCTTGAATATTAGAGATCGAAGTGTCCGAATGATTTTGTGTGTCGCGTGATCGTCGGACCCATCCGACCTATTGTTCCGAACCCCGACGCCTCCGTGTAGCTGAGTTAGCCAACGTAGGCACGCGAAGACGAACTGTAGAAACTGATACGTGGTTCCCGTTTTGGAACCTGGCGCCCAACAATACTTTAGGTATTTCGAGAGTAAAATTTGTTAGCCCCTGGGTTGCCTGGAACGCGTAGGAATCGCGTAAAGTTGTGCGCCGGTCGGTCTTGCATTTTCCGGTGAGGTCGATCGCGTAAAAATACGTCACAATCTATATTCATTATTAATAATACTTTTAAGTTAGCCACTACTCCACATCACCGCCATTATTAATACTTTTTATTTTAGTTTAATTTTTGATTAATTTATTTTTATATTTATCATTATTTTCACTACTCTACATATTTACACGCTTTTTTTACTAATCATATACAGTAACGTCCAATTGAAGTTCAACACTTGAATTTCTGTATATTTCTGTGAAATTATGATCGATTTCGAAAAAGCAAAGACATATTTTTTAGGAAATTTCCTTCCCGTTCAAATGGTAAATTTTACGAGTTTCGCTCGAGGCGCTCGTGGGACTAGTACCCTACTACGCGCGCCAAGCAATTGTACCCCGAGCGGCTCAAGCGGAACCCGCAAAATTTAGGCGTTTTTTCAAATGAAATATTTAACCCTTTAGCAAATTCATTTTTGGATGTTTAAAAGCGCGTTCTAATCATTGAAATCTCAACTACAACGTGGAATAAATATAAAATTTCTATTTCATCGCATTCCTAACGAAAAATGGCGGGAAAGCTTCGGGTGCGAGTAGTAATAGATCCGTTATAGCGAGACCTGGGGGCATGATTAAATAGGGGTGGAGTCTCAAAAGTATTACGGTTAAAATTTTTTCGTTTTAAATTCGATGCCCCAAAAGTTTAGCGAATAAAATTTTTCAAAAATGGGAAGTGGAAATTGTTCTGTACGAAAACTAAACCGTAGCAGTAAAACTATCAGATAAAGTGATATGTCGGAAAGTAAAAAAGGAAAATTTAAAGACAAATCTACATCTTGATAAAAAAAAAGACATGGTCTAGTCGGTGACACCTTTTTTTGTGCAACGAAAATTTTCTGAAACTTTGGAGAAGAACATCATGGGGTTTAACATTTTAGACAAAAGATTTTATGACTTGGGCGATTTTTCATTTCAAAAATCGAAGGAAATTTTACCGTACCTGGTAGACAAAGAGGAATCAAAAATTGACCCGCAAAAGATAGAGGCAATAACGGAATGTCCACCACCAAAAACAATAAAACAAACCAGAAGACTAATAGGCATGGCATCATGGTACAGAAAATTCATACCAAGCTTCGCACAAATAATAGAACCGATAACAAAACTCCTAAGAAAAGACGAAAAATTTAAATAGGAAAAAGACCAATAAAACGCATTTGAATATCTATGTTGAATAAATGAGTGAGGTTGAGGCAGTGATTAAACAATAATAATAAGTGTGGTTTATTAATATATACAAAGCATGCCAAGCATGCGTCTGCTCTCTCAGTGCGTACTGCAACAAGTCTACTGAGTGTGTCTCCTCGCGCAGTGTCTATCAGTCGCACGACTCTCACATAAATACTAGGGAGAGGAGTCGCGCGTGCGTGCGTCTAACACACTCTACTCTCTCTCTCTCTCACGCATAGCGCTCTCATACTGTCGCGCTTTACAGTCTATTTTGATTGTAGCTACAATATGAATGTATACTCTATATTCTAACACGCCTCCTTACATTTATATTGTATAACTTGTTGTCACATTTTATATCATATCATATTACATTTAGGTGCATTCTAATTTTTTCAAATTTTTCTTTACATAATTACACAGTGTATTCAAATAGTGCCTTAGTAAAAATATCCGCAACATTTTCATTCGTGTCGATTTTACACACATCAATCAGTTTTTCTTTTACACTCTCATGTACAAAATGATAATGGATCTCGATGTGTTTGGAATTTTTCGTAAAGTTACCATTATTAGCAATATTTATTGCTCCAGAGTTATCTTCATAAATTTTTATCGGTTCATTTACATTTATGTTGAATATTTTTACTAATTCTTTTACATATTTTATCTCGCTTACTACTTCAGATAACGCTACATACTCTGCATATGTCGAAGCTTTGGTCATACATTTTTGTTTTCTTGATTTCCAACCAATTACATTTCCAAACATTTTTATCACATATCCTGACGTAGATTTTCGATCGACATTGTCGCCGGCCCAATCAGCATCAACCCTAACAATTTAAAATATCGCAGTTTTCATTCTTTTTAAAATATAAGATCCAGTCTTTGGTTAAATGCAGGTACTTCAAAATTCGCAATGCATATTTCCAATGTGTCTCACTGTAACTATTTTGGTATCTACTAACATAATTGACGCTATAACAGCGGACCGCTTGTTGAACGAAAAGAATGAACGAAAGATCGGGAAGTGAAAAGCGCTAAGAAGAAAGGAAAGAGTGAATGATGGACGTTAAGTGAGAGTGCTAAAGACGAAGGAAAGAGTGAACCACGGACGTGAGGGAGTTACGGAGGAAAGAAGAACGGAAGGAGAGACTGCCGGAACGAGACCGAGAGGGATAGCCACGAGGACGAGCTGAGGTGCACCACGTACGTACATTATAATTACCGGCCGCAACGATTACGATAGACGGACAGACAGGCACCTCATCCTACCCACATCACATTTCCTCTCCCACAGACACATCCCGCCTTAGATCAAGGCGCGCGACTAGGTTAAGATCTTTTCTTTTCTTGCTATTAGTTTTAAGAATAAATCGTCATATATTTTGAACTCTCGATGTTCCTTCGCTGCACCCCTCCCCGATCCCCTCACAATTCTTCCGAAAAATTTTTTAATTATATCATCGTTCTTATTATAATTTGTTGAAAAAAAGTTTTGAAACTGTTACATTGTGTATCCGCGGGACTTGTAATACAAAAACATCAGACAGTACTGTCCGCAAACTTGCGACTTGAGAGACTGTAGCGGTTTTTGATTCCACGTAATTCCTCTTGAATTCCTTCTCATAGCCTGCTGATGATTCTTCACAAAAGGTTACAACCCATAACTATCAAAGTATTCGCATTCTCCTCGTTGATCGATATAAAATGCTACCCAGTGAGTGCCAGGCTTGTTATGAGGATCAGTATTCATAACTATAGCAGATGGTCTATTAAGACGTAACGGGATTCTGTCTGCTGGAAACACTCCCTTCGACTTCACTTGTATCCCACGTAAAACTTTTTGAATTTCGGGTGTTGTCAACGCTTCTCGCCGTTTAAACATGCTTCTTGTTAGGTATGATCAGTGTCAATGAAGAACTAGACATTTTCAGTTCTTGCGCGTCTAAATAACAACTCGACTAACTGGAAGAATCGGCTATCACTTGTCTCGAGGAGTCTATTTCTATGATATTGTAAAATTCGGCGTACACAATGCAGTTTATAGTGTTACGTCCTATGCGTGAGCGACCGTATGAGGGAGCGTCAGGGAGCTAGCACAGGTGTTGAGATCAAAGATCACGTAAAAGGTATTGGGTTCTTGCCACTTTAAGGTGCTAAAGCACGCCTATTTGCGTTTATGTCCCTTGGTCGATAGTTAAGATGAGAATCACAAATAGGTACTAAATATATTGATTTGGAAAACTCGCTCCTTCTACGGGAGTTTGGTTGAAGCTACTGGTAAGGGGTTTATCTGGATTTAGGAGCTAATAGGTTCAGGTCTCGAAATCAAGAGAAGAAAATATAGTTTGACTCAATATAATGAATTGATAAACAGGAGTACATACAAGTAGCTGTTGCAGTTCTATGCAGTAGTGAGTGTACGTTAACCTACTAACTAAATGAAATCCGAATAACAATGTATGTGTGATCGTCAACTTCTGTAGTGTGAGCTACAAAGATATATGTATTGTTATGCACCTAAGCGTTACTTAATTATGTACTAGGTTAGCATTCTTAGTACCACACGATAAGTAACCCTTTGTCAGCAAAGATTGTACTAAGGCGTAGAAGCTTTCATTATTTAGACGCAACAAAGAGCCAGTCGTCGAACTATAGGCTCCGAGTGAGCATCGTTCACTCATAGAAAGGAACATAGAATAAGATTGCGCCATTGTTAACGAAACAGAGGTACAATAAAATATTGGTTGCTTTTGCTATTTTAGTATTATCAAAAGTGTTAAAGATTATTTTATAACATCCTCACGGCATAACAGTATATAAAGATGTAGGAATGTGAGTTACTTACCGGTGGTTGAGCAGAGGAAGAGAGAGAGACGGCGCTCGGTTCTCGACGATAGTGAAATAAATTTGTTTGAACGGAAAATACTTAGTCCAGCCCTAAGGTGGACACCCACCTAGACGAATGCTTATTGAAACGTGCCGCCCAGTCGCCGAACGTTCCCTAGCGCTCCCGTTATCAGTGGCCCCCGGAGAAGAAACCAGGGCCTACTAGAAGGATTCCCGCGCTCAGCTCGGCCCTCTCCGCCTATCTTCGGACTCGAGCCGCCTAATGCTTCGTCTCTGGCTACCGTCAAGCGTTAAATTTACCTCTTCCGTATTATTATATTTTGCTATCGCTCTACCGTGCGAATTAGGAATTAATAATTTATCGAGGGGGGCCCCTAGGGCTCTTCCTCTAGCGACGAATTCCGGCCCGTTCACTTACGTTTGGAGCATCTTAGCCTGTGGCTGATTTTCAAAAGTAATTCCGAGCGAACAAAGACGAGCCGGGTTTGACCCATTGAGATTGCCGAGTTCTATATCAATTATATTATATTGAAGGAAGGAAGGAAGGAAGTCTGAGGACCGATTTCCTCGATTTCGTACCGGACCTCTTTGGTGAGCACCTTCCGTTACCTTAATTTTTGAGATTTTGTGAATTTAATTGAAGTAATCCCGTCTAGGTTAGGCGTCCCGTCTAGGCGCTTTGTCTCCACGGCAAATTTTCTCGCTTACCGGGACTGAATGTCGTTCCAGTCCCTCTAAGTAAAAGGACGATAGTGCCGGATACCGTTATCTTATTTCGTTTTTCTTTTTTTATCGTAGAGTACTTAATATTGAATATATTGTAATTAATTGCGTTTTGTGGTAATTTAGTGCTTTGGAATTGTCGAATATTTTATAAGTTACCGATTATCTTCTCGACCACGTGGAAAGACCTAGGGTCCCGGCGTCTCCGGCTTGGCCGTTTCCCGTTGAGTCTGTCTAGTTGTTTCTAGCGAATATCTTTTAGGGTTTTCTATCTTTTCCGGCGTTATATGTCGCTTTCTTATACTGAATTTTGACTTTAAATAATTCTTTTCTATGCCTGATATAGCTCATGTATTTCTCGATTTCGTTATTTGGAATGGCATCCTCCTCGTTATTTAATAAATATTTTAATTTCTGGAAATTCATAATTACTGTCTTAGAGTAATATTTTCGTTACCTTACGCCGTTGGTCGAGCGTACAGTGACCTTTTTTTTTGAGTAATCGCCCGAGTCGACAATACAGGACGCATTGCCTATCAGTGGCGTACCTATTAATTTATTTTTGCCGATCACCCTCTTCTGGTGATAATTTTTCGAGAGCTTGCCATTTCTTTTAACTAATTTATCTTATTTGTATTGCCTGTGGTCATTTATTTAAGTGTATTTTGTACCTGTGTGCTGATCGTCATATTTATATCGTGCGTGTTCTGACTCTTTCCAATTGTCGGGAAATTTCGCGAGTACACTTGTTATCGCTTTTTCGTACCGATGCGAATTTAAACCTTTGTTCTCGTGTGTATTTCGTAGTCCCCGATTGATTGAAATATTGTCGAAAGTATCTTTTGCGGCGGCGCGGATCCGTCCCACTGCCGTGTCGTATCGCCACAGGGCCGTAGTCCCTCGCTAATTCCGCGTTTCGTTTTAAGAATTTTAGTTTATATAGAAGCCTTCAAGAACCTATCGCTTTGTACTATTATTTTAAGGAGTTTGTTATCTGATTTCGCTTCCGCACCTTAGTGACTCTTACTAAAAATTTAATTTGTATGTTCTGCTTTCAACACGCTGTAGTTTGCTGTATGGCTTGCATGCCACTTTCTTGCTTTTTCTAATATACCTTCGGTGCGTTAAACTTACTTATTTTTCTCTGCTATCTTTCTTTTACC
>NW_014332907.1:51549-51719 GCF_000341935.2 Cephus cinctus | reverse complement strand
GCTGAATCGTTGTCAACGCGCCCAATGCATGTTCTTCATACATGATGACTCATAGCTGGTAGAAATCCACAGCCTCACTTGTTGCGATACGGACTCTCATGAAGATGTAAGAGAAAAATTGACAGCAATGGAAAAAAATCTCGTTTCCGCTTAATGCTTTTGCATTTCTA
>NW_014332907.1:51096-51398 GCF_000341935.2 Cephus cinctus | reverse complement strand
GTGCCGTGGTCTGATTAAAAAAAAATTTGATAACGCTTGCACGTATGGCAGGCTGTTTCACTTTTTGATAGTTTAAATATTATTCAGCCGAATAGAAAAGTAGTAAAAAATGTCCCAACAAATGGCACTTTTTAATATCGTGTAAAAAAAATGAAAAGCGTAAAAAACCCACACAATTATTTTATACATATGTATGGTGAGATGAGACAAATAGTATATCTGCTTAGAAAATTTTAGTTTTATACATTTTTGAGTAGCCTGATTCAATTTAGTCAATTTTTTTATTCATGCCTACGGAAAGA
>NW_014332907.1:45700-47521 GCF_000341935.2 Cephus cinctus | reverse complement strand
TTTGGAATTCCTGGCACGGCCCCGCCAAGTAGTACTCGATAAGGAATCACCTTAAGTTTTATTAATTATTAAATCACCATTAAATCGTAATTAAATACGGGAAGCAGTAGTAACATAAAAAAGTAGCGAAAACGTTATAGGAAATATTGAAAATATAATTAAAATGATGGGCCAGTGCTAGATCATATAATAGGAAAACATGTAGTGACTTATGTACTTGGCCTCAATAATATGATATCAATACTTTTTGTTAGAGGAATTCACAGCAATCCTGTACTTGGCGTAGTTTTTTACACGTAAGTGTTTTTTGGGGGATCGAGTACTACTTGGCTGGTCCAATCGCGAAATTCACGATTAGTACTTTAAATATTCGTTTGCACTTAAAGGGTATATTTTGAATTTATAGTATAGACCAATGGATAACGAGAAAAGAGAATCTATATGAAAAATCAAATATTCGTGCATAATAAGTCGTTTATCGTCTTAAGAATGCTTTTTGGTAATCTGAATGTGTATGTCATCTTATGGATTATTGCCGTCCTTGATATCTTGCAAGTATCATTGAAGTTGATTGGCAAATTTTTGACAGATCTGGAGAGAGAACAAATTGAGTATAAAATTTACCCCTTTAATTCTGCCTTTTTATATTAGCTAGTCGTATGAAAATACGAAGAAATAAGTTATTTCACCTTCATTAAGTGTATGGAGTCAAGTATACTACATTAAAAGTAGTAATACATAATTTCCCTTAAAACATAACTTCATTACTAAGTAGATTCCAATGCTTGGACTGTGATTTTGGAAACTTGAACAACGTTCAATTTTTCATAGCAGCGACATAGCAAAATGATGATGGCAACTTTACTTCACGTCATAGTTTATGCTTGAAATAAATTTTAAATTCGGTGTCAGACGAAATGTGTGTAGCACGTGGTATAGCCTCGTTGTATGTTATATGCATGTAGTCTCCTTTGTTACAATTTAACATCACGACCAATCACAATATGCCTATGCGTATGTACGTTGGAAAGAGGTACCACTCTATTCTAAAGTTTCAAGCTGCTTGCTGCTCGCTTCTCGCTTCCCGCTGCTTCCGGTCTGAATGAGCCCTAACCACGGTCTTACATACAGGTCTTGCGACTATAATGGATTTCAGTGGTGGGAGTAACACAGATATTGAAGCAGTTTTGTAATGTATGGCATCTTGCCTACGTGTCGCTACTATCGAATGCGCTCGATCAACATAACCAATTTTGAAATTATTTATTTCCTGTTCCTGCCGTATAAAACATCAAAAAACGTTTATTCTACACTGAAAAAAATATATAGTTGCATTAACTAATTTGCATTTGCCGATGTTCGACAGAATTATTGATTTTTGTAACTAAAGAATTAGTTTGTTCAATAATTATTCGCATCGGCTGACCAAAATATATTTGAGTCAACCATTATCTTTTGTTATATTAAATACAAATTCGGTTAAACATTGGCAAACACTGATTTTGTCCATCCAGATACACTTTTTTCTCAGTGTATCGATAGAAGATTTCGTGAAGCAAATTATACATGTAATGTATTCCCACACAGCACACTATATTTCGAAAACATTACAACAATATTCCAATATTTCATTGCGACAGCAATGTTGTTGATGTCTTTATGTCAAATATTGCACAATATTTCAGGGCAATATAATAAATAAAACTTTCTGATATATTGCTGAAATCTGTGACAAGAGTCCCTAACCAGACTAGGAGTATCTGAGCGAACACTAGTTCGCTGTCGCGCCGCTAGGTGGCCAAGGCAACTCGCATGAAAAAA
>NW_014332907.1:36349-45293 GCF_000341935.2 Cephus cinctus | reverse complement strand
GATATATACTTTTGTATTCTGCATGTAAAAATTACATGTGAAATTATTGCATTTGTATAGAGTATTTAAAAATACAACCGAGGTAATATTTAAGGAGGTATACGCAACCTGCCCAGAGAAACCCACGATACATTGCTGGCATTGGAATTTATTCTCAGTTATATTATTTCTCAGTTATCTATCTGAGTTATATTTTATTAATATTATGTATTGATATTTCCGAAATATTGACCGGCAATATTATAGCAATATTATGATTGCAACGTGCTGAGTGGACATTGCAAGGTTCCTGCAACATTCCAGAAATATTTAAACAATTTTCAATATATTTCCGGTAATATTGCATTATTTCAAGGGAAACTTTTGGCAATGTTGACAAAATATTTCTGTGCTGTGTGGGTTCTTTATTCCTGAAAAAGTCTCACTTTCCGGATTATTTAAAAAGTGTCTAGCATTCGCTACGAAAATACGCTTAAAAAAACCAAGCACGGAATAACTCCATTTGCTAAATTAAACTCAAAGTGCATGTGTTACAAAACTCGTATATACTTAGCGCTCCCGCCTGCATATAAAAAACTTTGGTTCGCTTAGAGGTAATAATTAACATGCACTTTTTTTATTTGTCAGGTTTCATTGTATGCATGTGTATCGCTTCTTCTTCTTTATGCCATCGATTCTGTTATTCGGATAATTACAGGGTTATACAGTAGACTCGCGCCATTAGAGAGAGGGAGAGAAATATTTATTTCTATCTTTGTCGCACGAGAAGCACTCGATCACAGCGCCGTTTACGACGCGACTTCAGAAAGTGAGTCACCCCCCACCATCGGAGTCGCAAGACCTGTATGTAAGACCGTGGCCCTAACTATACTGGAATGCGTACGCCTGTATTCGGAGGTAACC
The DNA here is from genome assembly GCF_000341935.2 of Cephus cinctus. NCBI lineage: Eukaryota > Metazoa > Arthropoda > Insecta > Hymenoptera > Cephidae > Cephus > Cephus cinctus. The sequence goes on along the minus strand of NW_014332907.1, from coordinate 44,390 downwards.
CGGCCAGCGTGCCGGCCTCTCACTCGCGAGTGGATGAGGTTGTCCTTTCCGAATTCAACTGCGCATGTGGTGTACAAGCCCTGCGAAAATGTTGTCCCGCCGACATATCAGCGCCAGCCGTGGTCCGATGAGAAGAACATGTAGCAGTCTTCAAAATAAAATGTATGTGCCACTATTTCAGGGTATTTTATGTTGGTTTAGTCCTCCCCGTGCGCATTGTTTGATCTCAATTAAAGTTTTTCAGAGACTGTACAGTGTGTGATAGAGACATACTGATACACTCCCCTGTGTCCTTGCTATCTCTCTGCGCGCCCCCACTACTGCCGTACGCATTCCAGTATGGTTAGAGTTCGGTGGTTACAAGCCATAGTCAATGTCTCTGGTATGATGATGGACGATAATTAGGTGTTTATTGTTCATTTCTAATGTTTATACTTACTAGAAAATCACACATTTGAATACTGTGTGTGGGTATCTGGTCCGTTCGTGCAAGTGGCTTTACGTGCTCCGGACTACTATAAGTGTGTTCGAAAATGATCCGAGAGCACATAGTGCATCGTGGCGTCTTTATTTGTTGCATCCATTAGATCGAGATACAAGATGCTCTTAGCGCTCTCGGCTCATTTTCAAACACACTTACAGTGTTTTGGAGCACCACGTAGAAACGCACAAACGGACCTAATTAGGTTTGTTCTCGTTACCTACACTTTTTGCACTTTTCAAAAAGTGCAAATTCTCATCGGTTAACTACTATAAGTGTGTTCGAAAATGATCCGAGAGCACATAGTGCATCGTGGCGTCTTTATTTGTTGCATCCATTAGATCGAGATACAAGATGCTCTTAGCGCTCTCGGCTCATTTTCAAACACACTTACAGTGTTTTGGAGCACCACGTAGAAACGCACAAACGGACCTAATTAGGTTTGTTCTCGTTACCTACACTTTTTGCACTTTTCAAAAAGTGCAAATTCTCATCGGTTACTACCCACACAGCACAGAAATATTTTGTCAACATTGTCAAAAGTTTCCCTTGAAATAATGCAATATTACCGGAAATATATTGAAAATTGTTTAAATATTTCTGGAATGTTGCAGGAACCTTGCAATGTCCGCTCAGCACGTTGCAATCATAATATTGCTATAATATTGCCGGTCAATATTTCGGAAATATCAATGCATAATATTAATAAAATATAACTCAGATAGATAACTGAGAAATAATATAACTGAGAATAAATTCCAATGCCAGCAATGTATCGTGGGTTTCTTTGGGCAGGTTGCCTATACCTCCTTAAATATTACCTCGGTTGTATTTTTAAATACTCTATACAAATGCAATAATTTCACATGTAATTTTTACATGCAGAATACAAAAGTATATATCGACGGCGAAGACGAAAACCGAATAATCGACGCATTAATTATTTACCCGGTCCTACGTTTTTTCATGCGAGTTGCCTTGGCCACCTAGCGGCGCGACAGCGAACTAGTGTTCGCTCAGATACTCCTAGTCTGGTTAGGGACTCTTGTCACAGATTTCAGCAATATATCAGAAAGTTTTATTTATTATATTGCCCTGAAATATTGTGCAATATTTGACATAAAGACATCAACAACATTGCTGTCGCAATGAAATATTGGAATATTGTTGTAATGTTTTCGAAATATAGTGTGCTGTGTGGGTAAAAAACATCATCCAATAGGTGTGTCTCGTTATCTACACTTTCTGCACTTTCAAAAAGTGCAAATTCTCTTATTGGATGATATTTTTAAGTAATCAATAAGAATTTGCACTTTTTGAAAAGTGCAGAAAGTGTAGATAACGAGAACAGAATTAATAAGTATTTGTATTTTTTGAAATGTGCAGACTTTCATTGGTTATTTAAAAATATCATGGAATAAGATCTTGTACTATTTGAAAAGTGTAGGAAGTGTGTAGGTACCGAGAATAAACTTATTGTGGTGTGTCGTAAAATGCGCGTACCGCAAGGCGCCGCGATCGCAAGCGATTTACTTGAGGCGTTGACCTATTTTCAGTTAGAAGCTGCACTTATTCGTAACGCGGTGTAAAACAAATAATGAGAATTAACGCTACGAAAATGAGCACTCCGATTGAGGAGAAGATCGACCAGAAACTCAAGGTATTGAGATGCAGTTTCTATTGGTAACCTTATGAGTGAATAATTATTTTATTTCATAATTTTTAAAATCAATATGTCGAAGGTGTATTAGATGTGTTCATTCGACGGTTCAACATTTAATTTTGTTATCGCATGTTCATGTTATCCGAAAAATGACAGTTACTGTACAAAATTGCAGAAATTTAATCATGTTTATATGATTTTATAAGGCGAAGAATCCGTAACGCGTATCTGCACGGTATAATCAGACCTGTAGAATTTATGTTTACGTATAAAAAGATACTTAAACAAGTAATAGTTTTTACTAAGGAGTATTAGTCTGAAATAATTAGTCGGTGGTAATAAATTTCCTAATGTTATATGGTAACCTATGATTATATACCTGTCAAATTTGTGTTTATAGTGTGTTAATTCTTCATAGTCTGTAACAGTCGTTTAATATGTTATTGATAATTCAAATAAATATTGATCCAGCTATACTTCTTAATTTTTCTAATATCATGTGATTATATTAGTATAGTATTGATTATCGATAGTTTGTATTTGAATATAGTCTCTACTTCACTTTCATATATTGAAGATTAGTTATCAATGAGTTTTTATTTATATAATTCATTTACAAATAAAATGTATTTTGACAAGCTCATTTTGCATTATCAATGTAAAAGTGCATTCTAGACTTTATAGTTTATTCAATGATATGTTGATTGTTGGCTGAATATGTGTGTGTGTGTGTTAATAATTCACCTTCCATATAGGTATTGACCAAGCATCCAGGTGAAGAAAGAAGAACAGCGATTTAAATGTTTCAGCTCCATTCAGAGTCCTCTTCAGGTATCGTTCTGCTACATCATTAGTGTAAATTACATATTAAAGACTCACTCTTGAACATAACGCATTATTATTAGAGAATATTATTGATTAATGATTTCTAATTTTTAATTTATTTTTCAAATGGAGCAGAGCAGTATCTGCTGTGTTCGACTCAAAGGTCATGCTCCTAATTTTAAAATGAAGTAAAAATGCCACAAATTAATTCTCATTTTGCTGGATACTAAAGAAATTAAGAAATCTTTACACAATGGCCATTAGTGATGGTCTGTCACTTTTGGTTTTCTAATTTTTTCAATGTTTCCATAAAATCAGAGTTAATTTGTAATATTTTTACGTGTTTTACAATTTAGATCTATGTACGATCTTCGAGTTGAACTTTACTGTTCTAACTGAAAAATAAATTAATAATTAGACATTATTAATCAACAATATTTTTAATAATAATGCATTATGTCTAGGAGACTTCATCATTTGGGATTGTCAATGTGACATTTGATTTGAATTCATTAATCATTGAGAACCATACCTGATCGGACTTCCAAAGGAGGAGAATATTGTAAATTGGTATTATTATTCTTTATCTGGCTACTTGATTAACATCCATATGGAATAATCTTATACTTTATTTCCAAATTAATTATATACTATCATAACTGTTTATCAAATCTGCTTGTATAACCAGATGCAAGCTACCATTAAAAATTATTGATATGTTCACTTTTTTATTTTCAACACTAAAAGTTGATTAGGAATGATACTACATTTGACTTCTTATTGTATTTATATTTTGTAGTTTTTATTCGTAACACTTCATTGACTCTAAAATCATTCTGATAATTGTGAAGTACTGCAGTGCCCCCATATACGTGGCTAATACGTTCCAATACCTGCCACGGTTACGTGAATCATTATAAACATTAAACAAAGTAATAATAAATTTTTTTGTACATTATATTGTTAATTTACCGTGTGTTTTCTCTCTTTCTCTCTCTTACTATGAAAATAAGGGATTCTGATGTTTTAGCGTAACCGCAAGAGACGATAGAGCAATAAAAAAATATGGTACCTGTACTATACAAAACAGTAAAAATCATGCGGAGACCGCGAAGAACTGAAACCGCGGATACTAAATCAGCGGATATGGGGGCACGACTGTATTAATTAAATTAGACACAAATGTTTCAACTTACAAGTATGAATCAGTTTTCCAAAATCAAGTTATTTTATATTTGTTTTTTATATATATTATTTAATATTTTTTGTGTAGATAAAATCAGTGTATTATATGGATTTTGTAATTTTATTAGGTAAGGTCAGGCATGGTGACAGTCAGCGATGGGAAAAGTAAGCCTATACCAATGCGTTTGCATTTGTCTATGGAAGTTCTAAAATTGCAAAGGGAAGACTTGGAGGTAATGTGCATCTTCGTTGATGTTTGTTTAGTGTCGCCTTATAATTATTTTCTGATTTAGTTGACAAATTAATAAGTTACTTTCTAGAATAATTATTGACTTTATATTCTTGTAACTTTTAAAAGATTATGTATTTATTTTATTATTGATTACTTTTTAAGGTATAACATAAGGTATAACTTATTATTACTTGATCATATATTTTCATTATTACTAAGTATCTTTTTTATATTCTTTAGTTTATTTACTATCATTACTCATAAAATTATATTGATGTTAGTACATTGTCAAGAAAAAGACAAAAGGGAAATAATTTTCAGCAGGCAGCAAACCACAATAAACCACCCTTGGATGCCAAAGAACGAATGGTTCAAATTACACGACAAAAAGTGGGCGGATTAGGACTCAGCATAAAAGGAGGCGCAGAACATAAACTTCCAGTACTTATATCTAGGATTTATAAGGGTCAGGCTGCAGATAATTGTGGTCAACTCTTTGTAGGCGATGCCATCATTAAGGGTAACAAAAAAAAGTGTCAAATATATTCAAATATGTCTCTAAAGTTCAGTCGTTCGTGTGATAAAGATTTATTGTCTTAATTAAGTTTATCATATTTAATCTGGTGAGCTGTTGCATGTATTATATATTTGATAACATCAATATGGAACCTGTATGACGTTAGCCCCCCTTTTTTAAGAAATTAAAAATGTAGCGGTTCTTCCAGTTCTACGTTTGTTCCAAATCGTTCCAAACTTGTATCACAAAAACTTTTTTCGAGGCAGTAATAATTGAAAAAAAGTGAAATAAGCGGCAACCCCCTTTTATCGAAAATCATATTTTTGAAATTTGTTCCAGGTTTTTCTAGTTGTTCCTAACATTGTTTCAAAGGGGTATGGTCATATATGTAACCATTCACCCAGAAAACGCAGAAAAAGATACTTTGAAAGCGTTCAAGTGTAAACTACGCTTCTATTTCCTGTTCTGAGAATTCGATTGGTTGTTCCAAGTTGTTGTCATTCCAAAATGGTGAAACTTCATTGGCGCTTCATATTTTATATTGAAGTAGCCTCAGGAATTTTGTCTCTTTAAAAGACTTTTATATAAGTCAAAAATCCCTATAAGGCTTTGAATCTTCGAGTTTTATAATGCCTCACTTCTATAACTTGAAAACCCCGATAGATCGAAACTACGATAGCTCGAAGCATATTTCGTTTCCCTTGAGATTCGAGCTATCGGAGTTCCACTGTAATCAAAATATCGCACAGTAGAAAAGTGGCTATGAGAAATGAAATTATAAAATGTGGAGTGCATAGTTAAATACTATTTAAATAGGCATTTAAATATCTGCGGACTTGGTAGCTGGATCCCTACATTCTTAGTTATGCGCGTAACGGATTACTTAAATAAAATATTTAAAATCTCAAACCAATGGCAACAGAACTTTAGAACAATGTTACTAGGAATGAGAGCAACCTGGAACAACCAATAGACTTCTCAGACCAGAAAGCGAAAGGGAAAAAATTTATTCTTGTACGACCGTGGTTTCAATAATCCTTTTTCTGCGTTTTCTGGGTGAATTGTTACATATATAACCGTGCCCTTTTGAAATAATATTAGGAACAACTAGAACAACCTGGAACAATTTTCAAAAATATGATTTTCGACAAAAGAGCGGCTGCGGCTAATTTCACTTCTTTCCCATTATTACTGTTTCGGAACTAGTTTTTGTGGTACAACTTTGGAACAATTTGGAACAAATGTAGAACATACTGAAAAAAACGTCAAATTATCCATTTTTTTAAAGAAGACAGGCTAATTTCACACAGATCAATATGGAATTGTTAGTTACCACAAGTTGATAACTTCATGAAACTTGTCAAGGATAGGTCATTTTATTTTACTCATTCATGTGTCTCTATCAGGTATTTCGTTATATTTACGGGTTTTATGAATTGCAGATTTACTTTTAGTTTATTATAATCAAGATTTTATTAAGTTTTTTAGAGTTATTTCATAGAAACGTAAATATTTTGAATAAATTTAAAGGGACAACTAATTAGCTTTATGGACTTATGGGTAAATGCGAAGATATGTGCTTTACATTGTGCTTCTGCAAATTTTGTGCGTGAGATCGCTTAATTTCTAGACGTGAAACTACTTTGAAATAATTCACGCATTTTTTGTTGTTTTTACGAGAGCCTTGACATAACTGTACGAATCAACCCGAGAGCATAGTTTCGGAGCAGGGTGGCGACCCGAAGGGAACCAGAAATCGAGAACGTTATCTTGGGACCGTGATTCGAAAAATCACGTCACAAATGATTTCACAAAATCTGCCAGGGCAGTGTATTATTTTAAAAATTCATTTAATACTTGAATCCTGTTCATATTTTTCATCAAAACATAGAGCACACAGAACCTTACAACTTCTGCAATCAGTTAGATTAAACTTTGATATACAGTAACGTCCAATTAAAGTGCAACACTTGAATTTTTTTACTTATCTCTGAAAGTATGACGGATTTCGAAAAACCAGAAACATATTTTTTAGGAAATTTCCTTCCCGTTCGAATGGTAAAGGTTTTATCCCGATCGGATACAAAATGGCCGAATGGCAGGGAGTGGAGTGAATAAGTGCATTTTGGAACTTTTTGAAAAATTCGATATCTAGTAGTTCCGGAAGGAAATTTATATTTCTAATTAGGGCACGAGAGAGAGCATCCTTCAGCATTAAAAAAAAAAACCCATTGAACCCCTGCAGGATCATTCTAGGGGGAGTTACACCCTCTTGAAGTGAAACCACTTAAATGGCCATAACTTCCGAACGCGCCGGCCAATGTGGTCCAGTTTCTACATGATATCATTTTTAATGATACTGCATATTCTCACAAAATTATTGTTCTCGGAGATGATCCCGTGACGGAGATCTCGAGATTTCGCAAGTGCACCCGAAGCTTCCCCGCCATTTTTCATTAGGAAAGCGATGAAATAGAAGTTTCATTTTTATCCACGTTGTAGCTGAGATTTCAACGATTAAAACGCGCTTTTATACATCCAAATACGAGTACGCTAAGGGGTTAAATTATCCGTTTGAAAATACGCCTAAATTTTGCGAGTGCCGCTCGAGGCGCTTGGGGGACTACTACCGTACTACGCGCGCCAAGCATTTGTCCCCCGAGCGCTTCGAGCAACACTCGCAAAATTTAGGCGTATTTTCAAACGGATAATTTAACCCCTTAGCGTACTCGTATTTGGATGTATAAAAGCGCGTTTTAATCGTTGAAATCTCAGCTACAACGTGGATAAAAATGAAACTTCTATTTCATCGCTTTCCTAATGAAAAATGGCGGGGAAGCTTCGGGTGCACTTGCGAAATCTCGAGATCTCCGTCACGGGATCATCTCCGAGAACAATAATTTTGTATTTGGCTATTGTCAAAGCAGTCTGTCTCGGGGCACCGACCGAGGTGTCACGGGCTGGCTCGTGCTTCCGTGCTATCTGTTGATAGTTTTTCTTGCTGTGTTTCGCTACGGTATAGCAAGTTCTCGACTCGTACAGTTCTCGCGATGTCCAGGCAATTCTATGAATTCCTGTGAGTGTTCCGGAAGTGTAGTGCTGTGCCTTAGTGCAGTGCTCCCCAGAGTGTCCTTTGGA
>NW_014332907.1:23070-36151 GCF_000341935.2 Cephus cinctus | reverse complement strand
CAGCCTGAGCGGCCGTGCATTTCCGTAACCGTCCGCTCCCGTTCGTGTATCCAGTTGCGTTTGCTGATTTTACGCGACCCCAAATATCAGCACCTACGGTTGCGTTTCTCGATTTTACGCGTTCCCAAAAATTGACAGGATCCGTTAAGCTATCGCCTCGTCTGATAGGTTCCGTCTGAGCTCTCGTTCTTGGTGGAGTTGGGCCTGTTCCACCCCAACTCCCAGTTTATACCGGCTCGTTAGTTCCCGGTGAAAAAAGAATTGGCTGGCGCCCGCCTGGCTTGCGGATGCACGAACGACGGGTGGACGGCCGAAGGTAACGTAGGTTGGTTCTCGAAGATAGTTCGTTCTCGTATGTTTTGCTATCGGTGTCGGGTCAAGGAAAAGAATTACGTTACACACTATATTTTACTCTTAATGAGAATTTTATCTAAAATTTGTAAATGTATGTACATTGGTTCATCGTCATACTTTACAAAAAATATTTTTTACTTGCATTAGTGCATCACGCGAATAAGCGCTTAGTAAGCAGGGATCGTAACCGTAACTGAAACCGAAATGGATAACTGATAGTAACCGGAAAAATGTGGAACCGAAACCGTAACAATTAACTGAATTTTTATAAATGTTATACCTAAAATCGTGACAGAAACCTGAAATTGGTACAGCGCAAAATCGAAACCGAAACTTTTAACATAATTAAGTGAATTCAGTTCACAGCTTTTTTATACAATGTATATCAGGTGAAAATTATTTTTTATACATATATTGTAGATTCCTCCTGGTTAGCCTGCAGGCCTAGAGATTCTTTAACTATGTTTTCAACTATGGGATTAATATCGTTAACAAGTAACCAATCAGGTGCGAAATTTTAGAAAAATACACGAACGTGATTGGTTAATCCCCTCTAAATCACACAATGGAAATGTAGTCTTTGTCACAAGGTTGAGTCTTATTTGAAAAGATATTTCACAAGTTTTAATAAAGAAAGAATAGAGTTTTCCATTTACCCAAACTGAGTCTACACGACTCGGCTTAAAGTTGCATCATGGTCAATTTGACCATTTTCAGGTATAGCCGAATAGACAAGCTTTTTGTCGAATTGTGTCGATTTAAGTTTAACGGAAGAACCCTATTGTTCAGCAATGCATATATTTCCACCGTGCATGTTTGAAATAGAGTTATCCAATCCAGTTAGTTATTTCCAGTCAAATCTCGTTTTTGATTGGTTAACTCTATTTCAACTTTGTAATCTAAAGCCCGTATTCAGAACTCGCTCTTAAGGTCACTAACAGAGTCACTATTAGTTAAAAGTGACTGCGCCGAGTCGTTAGTGACCGTGTTCAGAACTCGCTTTTAAGCCGCTTTTAGCTAAAAGTACGCTAACGGGGAGCAGCATCTTGTCACATGTACTTTCAACCGCGTTTGGAATCATTCGGGAAGACTCGGGCATATTCGGTTATGTCCGGGAGTATTCGGTGGCATTCGGAAAGCGCGAACTTCATATTTGGTGAAAACTGCAGCCATATTTGAAATTCGAAATTCAAAAATTTCCTTTCTTGAAGCCAAGTTATTAATATTCAATTAATACGTTAAAACTATTATAAGACAGGCATGACATGAAAATGAAAAAAATAAATAAATGGTTGTAGATCATCATGGAACGAAAGGAGAATTTCACCCTCGAAGAAAAAGCATTAGTCATACGATTTGTAAGCGACAATCGTGATATACTAGAGAATAAAGCAAATAATGCTTGATTGCAAAAGAGTAGAAGAGACAAATGAATGAAACTAACAGAGAAAATGGCAATGACTGGAATTAAGAGGGAATGGAAAGATATAAGAGATGCATAGCAGCGGTGGAAACTCACAGCAAAGAAGACTATTTCTTGCTATCGCAAGCGTGGGAGTGGTACAGGTGGAGGTTCTGCTCTCTCAAAACCTTCTGGGCTCTATTTCAAAATCAATAAAATTTGCCTGGAAAATTTTGTGGAGGATGAAGATCCCCACAAATATGATAGCCTCTGAGCATTGAACACGGTCGAAATGCCTAAGGATGACGTCGCGTACGAAACGGATTACGTCTCTCTCGAAAAACTTACGGATTTCTTACTTTCATTTCATTAACTTCGCGGACTTCATCTATCTCGGCAATAGCCTCCATCTGGTCCACCATATTTGAGCGACCTGTCACTTTAAACATGCCCCTGCCCACATCTTCGAATAGCTCGCTGTTAGTCCCAAGATGGCGCCTAATAGCGCGCTGTTAAATGCTCAAAAGCGGTTCTGAATAGGCTTTTTCGCTAATAGTACGCTATAAGCTGTTAGTGACCTTAAGAGTGACCATAAAAGCGGTTTTGAATACGGTCACCTTTAAACTCACTAACAAATCATTTAAAAGCGCGCTATTAGCACTAAAAGCGAGTAAAAATACGGGCTTAAGAATCTTAAACCTACCCTATGCTGACAAACGGTACATGGAATAAAGGGAGATTACGATTTCTCCGGCCCCTTTATTTCGATTACTGTATCTTATGACCGGGCTTTACGAATTCTAATCCCCAACTGACTTTTTGGCTAGCAGAATTTAACATCTTCCCTTGATTTTCTTCCTCTCTCAAATGTTTTATGTCACTTACTTATTCAGGGGCTGAACGAGAAAAATGCTGTCTCTAAGTGGCTTCTTTACCCAGAAAGTAAAGTCAATCAGTATATATTACGGTGAATCAAATAATAAAAAGGAAAAATATAAGTTTCGGTCTATCACGGATTTGAATTTTATTGGTATAAATGGCACGACTAGCCTGGGAAGACACTTTTATTCTTCACAAACTATACTTAATAAAGCATCGTTTATACTGTGACGTATTTTTACGCGATCGACCTCACCGGAAAATGCAAGACCGACCGGCGCATAACTTACGCGATTCCTACGCGTTCCAGGCAACCCAGGGGCTAACAAATTTCACTCTCGAAATACCGAAGGTATTGTTGGGCGCCAGGTTCCAAAACGGAACCACGTATCAGTCTCTACGGTTCCTCTTCGCGTGCCTATATTGGCTAACTCAGCTATGCGGAGGCGGCGGGATTCGGAACAATGTCGGATGGGTCAGACGATCACGCGACAAACAAAATCATTCGGACACTTCGATCTCAAAGAAATGGTTCGGTTTATTAAAGAAAATCGGCGGCGCGAAGCGCGACGATTTTGTACAATACCGAATCGGCGAGTTACAAAAAAAAAAAAGAAATAGTACTTTGAAGAAATCAAAAGAAGACAAAACAAAAGTACACTCAGGATATTAGCGGATACTTCGCGTACCGTATGAATTCAATTCAAAAATCGTAACACGGCTAATCCGCGTTTACCAAAATACGACAACCGACCGTCAAGGACCTGTACGCGTTCTTCGCGTTACTAAATCAAAAGTTACATGTGCCTGACGGGCGGATGACACGAAACAATTCGGAGAACGTACAAAATTCTAATTCAATGATTAATCTCAACCAAAATTCCAAACCGTGAACCCTGCCGGTCGACGGACCTTCGTGCCGTGGTCTTATTCGAGGTGAGGGATTGTCCCTCCGCGTGTTCGTTACACGCGCAGTCAAAACTTACGAAAACAACAAAATCCGGTACCACGATTCGCACGAAGTTACGTCGCTCACAAAAGTCTGTTAGACTCGCTTACCGTGGTGTCCTCTGGTCGCGTAATCCCAGAAAACCAAAGCGTCAACCCAATGGCACTCACTGCACTCGCGTACTCACAATACAAATCAAACGTCTATTGCCGTCGCGTGTCCAAGCAAGATTCTCATCTTCACGCGCTTTGTCTTCGCGTGAAGGATAGAACCCCCTCCCTTTAGGCTAATGGGCGGCGATTCGCCCTGCGGACGAATCCTTCAACTCAGCGCCTTTGCCACGCGCCAGTTTCGAATATGTCATCGCGACAATTAATAATTTCCATCATCTCTTGTGGACAATTTATACATCTTGGTCCTACGAAGAGTAACATTCGTTCTCGCGCGAGGGTGCACCAGGCGTCCCTGGATTTCCAACTCGTGGAAATATAATTATGCGCAAACTGACGATGGGCGCTATGCCATAGGGGTCGGTAGGTGGTGCTCAGTCGGGTGGCGCTGTGTACGCCGCTTCCAGTCGTCGTGGTTGAGTACCAGCGAAGTAGAGCGCGTTGCTGCCGCGTGACGTCAAGCTGTCCCGCGTTGCGCGCGCCTCCGGGGCCAGTAGAGCTGCTGTCCGCAGATAGCGCGAGTGTCGATCCTCGCGTGTCGCAGCTCCCTTCCTCCTGGGACTCCAGCTGGCTCTCCCTCTCTCGTTCTCCGCGTCTTCACGGGCACGGAGAGCGAGCACCTATTCCAACTCCGGCAGAGTAGATGCAAAACAAAAGAAAATAATAAAATAATCTATCGAAATTTCAATTAGGCCCTTGCGGTCGGTGGATCCTGCCTGGACTTTGCAATGGCCTTTGAGGCCCGTATCGCGTTTCGGCGTGATTTTCCGCCGAGGACAAGACGGGTGAAATCCACCACGTCACAATACATAATAGGTCCGTATTTCCACCTCACTATGCTAGCTGTTTCGTTCAATAGGCCATAATGTTATGCCTTGAATTTCATAGCAAAAAATGGAAACGAAATTTTGTCACCGTCATATCATATGCCATTGAACATTACTGAAGTGCGCGGCCTTACATTAAGTTTATTCGTCTCACTTGCACTAGCTGCACAAGTGGAAGATATTTGAATTATAATGGTTCGCTAATAAGAATTTACACTTTCTATACTTATGCAGTTTTACGACGTGCGACAATGTACCAAGAAATTATCAACTATGTCACACGTGTTTTTACAGTTTGCTACAATAAAAGGTGGCATTGTCACGATAAAATGTTTGTCGGGTACTACAGTTTCCCCTTAACTGCAACATATGTGTAAATTAATGGTTAATTGTGTTACAGTTAATGGAGAATATATAACAGCTTGCAATCATGATGATGCTGTTAATATTCTACGAAACGCTGGAGATTTAGTTGTTTTAACAGTAAAACATTACCGAGCTGCCAAACCATTCCTCCAGAAATGTGGTGAGTAAATATATATTAATCAGTCAACGTAATAAGGTGTATTCAGCTCAATGCAGAATGTTTTATGACTGTGGAGAACATTTGCATTCAATGTAGAGAAAGAAGAGAAACTAGATAATGCTGCTAATGGAGGAATGGAAGATGGATGGGTCTCACCAAGTAGACGATCAGGTAGTCCTAGATGCGGACATAGCAGACATAGTTCTAATGCCTCATCGACCTCGCTATCAACGCATGATAAGAAATGGATTGACGTGATTACAGGTACTATATTACGTATGTGTAGATGCATTAAAGATTCCAATAACCCACTTATCGAAGTCCGCTGTTCGGTTTTTTATTACTGTAGGCATTTCTGTATTCTGCCAGAGATATCTGCTTGACCCTACCTTGTCATATCCGGGTTCGGTGGATCCGAGAAAACACTGGAATTTCACCTGTTTTTCATGACTCGTTTTTTGGTAAATGTTATAACTTTTGAAAAAATTATTTTTGCTATTGAATTGTAGTTAATTCTTGTTAATCAGAGTGGTGTTTAGATTTCACTATAATTGAATCTACAAACATGCATTTGTTTAATAGTTATAGAGTAAGAAAAAGCATCGGTTTGACATACTACTTGCGATGGCCTAAGAGTAAAAAAATAGGTGTGACGAGCTAGGATTAATATGTAACTGTAGAGTGCTGTAAGAGTTAACGTAATGTATTGTAACGTTCCACCCTTATACCCTTCTATCCTCTATCCTTTTTCCTTCCCAATCATCCATTCTGGGTGATTGATACGTCAAGAGCCCCACATAAGAGTGCATAACGCACTGTGGATGTGCATAACAGTACCTGAGAGAACTCCTCAAATCCTAGAATTTCTCAATAATCCTATCGACCTCTCACAGCGACGCCGATAAAGGAAAGGGAAGACAGGACTTTTAAATCTCTAATATTGCGTAATTCCCTTGAAACTAGTCACAGCGACAGTCATGAGGAAATAATATTAGAAATTATTATTTTTAATATTCCTAGAATCCGAAATACAGTCGACAGACTGAAATCAAAACAAACAAATGCCCAGTGCACAAACCGCACAAAAAGTCTCGTGATTCCTAACGCTCAAAAATCACGAAACGTCTCAGTATTGAATGCGATATTTGACTTTTAGACTAAAAATGTATTGAAAACAGGTTTCGAAAAAAATGTTACACCGACTGTCTAAAGGTTAATGTACTTTATATTTTATTATTACAGTACCATTGATGATGGCATACGTGACTCGGTATATTTTTGGTACTGATAAGTTGAGGCGTAATGCCTTCGAGCTACGAGGCTTAAACGGCGCGCGAACAGGAGTAATACATTGTGATGACAGCGCTATTCTTAGTCAATGGCTGAAGTACATCACTGACAATATCACGGGTTTAACACATTTACAGGTGAGTATTCAAAGCTTTTCATTTACATAAAATAATTGGGTTTCTTATTTAACATTTGGCTGCTTCTTTGTATTATGTTTGCAAATACTCAATTTTTAAGGTCTCTAATAAGTTACAAATTGTGAAATATTAATCCGTTTATATTGACTGCTATAGAAAATGATCAGGATGTGGTCTGTTAAATTAGGGTGCCATTCCATGCATAGAAGACAGAACAGGAATGACGGAATAGGAAAAATTGTTTGGTGGGGGTTGAACAATCATCTTCATTCCGAAAATGTCAAACGATGCCCGGGTCCTCATGTAGAAGAAAAAACGAAAATTCGGAAAGTGTAAAAATTAATTTTTGTTCATTAAAATCAATAATAAGGACACATATTGTTAGAAAAATCATTAAATATTAATTATCTGTAAGATTGCATAGATTGAAATGTGAAGATTTGGAATTCGTAAAACTTATCAAAATTTTAAGGTTAAAATTTCTGCCCGTTTTCTGAAAAATATGGTACATGGGGAACCCGCGCATCGTTTGACATTTTCGGAACGAAGATGATTGGTCAACCCCTCACCAAACTATTTTTCCAATTCCGTCGTTCCTGTTCTGTCTTCTATGTATGACATAGCACCCTTTGACTTTTCGTTCAATGGGGAACTGGACCATTTTTTTTCGTTGTCCTTAATTGTGGTAATATAAAAACTATGAATATTGATGTCTTAGGTAAATAATATGCTTATATTTGTTAAAAAATGATATTAAAAATCGTGTTGCACTAATAACAGTTCAAACGCCCTGTTGAATCACATTGAATCACAACATGGCCGTCAAGACTTCATATACGGTATTGCCGTCTCGCAGATCAGTGAATAAATCATAGATATATTCCCTGTGTTCCAATATAAGCTTTCAATACTCTGTAAATGACGTCATTACTGTATACTGTGCGACCGTTCTGTTTTTATCAGTTGCACTGTTCAAATTGTATAACGGAACACGGAAAGTATATGCAGTATGTTAATAACAGTGGCTCGACTCAGCGTCGAAAGCATTAAGCACTCTAGTACAGTAGATATACGGAATTAAAATGTATTATTATGAAATAGTGTTATACTTACATTTCTCCGACAAAAATCTGAAAATAGTAATTGTATAACCTAGGTTATCAGTGTCGTCAATTTTACTTCAAGTAATTTCATTTCAGTTGAAAAATGTGTTCACTTACCATTTTTTGCTTTTTCAATCGACGCGGAAGATATATTTATGATGTAAGATACATTTGTCTCTGCATCAATTAACACGATTTCAGTTTTCCCTGTATCCATTTCAGTATTGTTTAGTATCCATATTCCTCTGTTCGTTTTCCCATTCTTTCCCGCTAATTTCACCGGAAGCGGAGGTCATTTCCTATATTACTGTGAGCGCCTAACCCTCGTATGGTCAGGGGCTCACAGTAAAAAATTGGGTAAATCTATGACGTCATCAAAGTTACTAGGCACTGCTACAGTGCTCTGCAACCCTGTAACGGAACGAAGACACAGTGCTGCCAGTACTGAAAGCTTATATCGGAATACGCCGATTGTAATTACATTTCTAAATCAACTTTGGACAAATTCGGCGACGTTGCCACTTCAAAATCATTTTCCATGTATTCTTACATTATGATAGAACCAACGTGCATAAGTTACTAATAACACTTCTCATGTGATGTTATAGGGTATATTATAAAAGGTAAGCATCACTGAACTATATTAACCTAGATAAAGTTAGCCGGACAATTTTCATTTCTTTACTTCTGATAATACCAAATCGATTGGTGGTCGATTGGTGGTCGATTGGTGGTCATTGGTGGCCCACTTAGAACATTCGGTTGTCAACCGTTCTTTTGTAATTAATTCATCAAAATTTACCCGTGAAGTTAGTCGAGCAATTTATTTTTTCAACGAATTCAGTTTTCAAGGGGCTCCATCGATTGGAAATCGTTTGGTGGTCACGAATATCATAATTAAAACATTTGGTGGTCCTTAATTTCGCCAAAAACGCTAAAATAAACGGACAAGGAATCTGACATATTGGGATATAAACTTATGGTTGATAATGCAGATATTTCGGGACCGATTTCCCTTTAGGAGGTCTTAATCTTAATGAGACGCATTAGCGCACGCCATATGAAAAATCGTACGGGTAAAGTACGACTGGCACCATAGGCTGGGATTGGCCAAGAAAGGGACATAGGAGGATTGACACGTTTTTGCTGATAAAACTTATAATTATTAACCGATTTTGCGCTAAGTGGTCTTAATCGATGCAGGAAGGTGCGCTAATGATTGGTAGTCTATTTGCAGCGTTTGGCAAAAAACCATAAAATGATTTAATTATGATATTCGTGACCATCAAACGATTTCCAATCAATTGAGCCTCTTGAAAACTGAATTCGTTGAAAAAATAAATTGTTCGGCTAAGTTCACTGGTATTTTTTGATTAATTAATTACAAAAGAACGGTTGACCACCAAATGTGCTAAGTGGGCCACCAATGGCCACCAATCGATTTGCTATTATCAAAAGTAAATAATTGAAAATTGTCCGGCCAACTTTATCTAGGTACTATACTCAACATGGAACGCGCACACAGTAGTAAAACTGTGAGGCGAGAGAGATAGCATTCTTATAGTGCAGTCCATTTTTTTCTAAGCGTTTTAACAAATGAGGTTTCTAGTCTTGGCGTCTCGTTTCGATAAATACCGTAACTGGCAGGAGCGTACTGCGACGTTATTCCTCACAAAATTCAAAATCCGAAACCCGTGATAAGAAAGTAGAGAAGCGGTAAGCGAGATCTGTAAAGCAGAAAACCGTACACAAAACGCCGTATGATTCTCTCTCGACTAATTCCGATATTTCCAAGGCCTGATACGCGATAAACGAAATTCGGTGGGCCCCAGGTGATCTCAGGAGAGAGCACCGCTAGTGCAGGGAACTCGAGATTTTAGGGGTCTTTGGGGGACGCGGAAAGGCTCGGAGCAACGGAAAGGAAGAGGAAACAGGTAAGGCGATACGCCCAAGAGGAGGAAAAGAAAAATAGGTACACGGCGATTCCACCAAGAATATAAAGAGACAGATTCATATATAGCAACTCTGCCAGAGATAAGGCGAATAAAACACGAAAACGGCGAAACCGTCAAGAGAAATGAGAAAAGAGAAAAACGATAAGAAAGGTAGAAAGCAAAAGCGAGAGAGAGAGAGCGAGAGCGAGAGCGAGAGCAAGAGGGAGAGAGAGAGAGAGAGGGGAGAGAGAGAGAGAGAGAGAGGGGGGAGAGAGAGAGAGAGAGAATCAAGTGATGGACAAGATCTCCAAAAAATGTACCCGGTTGAGAGGGTATCTCACTGGGAGAGCATTGTGGGGTTCAGGAGGCTAGGCGGGAAAAGGAATCGACAGGCGATATAGAGAATAGATAAAAGAAAAATACCAGAGAAAGATAGATAAGTTTAATGCACCGAAGATATTAAAGAAAGCAAGAAAGCGACATGCAAGTGATTCAGCAAATTACAACGCCTTATTTTGCTCAGAGAATATTCACACCAATCTGCATTCTCTGGGCAAAATAAGGCGTTACGTGTTTTTGCATTTCTCTCCTACTCTATTTTTTTTCAATCTGACGTATTGTAAGATCCGGTGTCCAGCTTATGTGTTTCGTCCATGGAACGTCGGTAGCATTTGTTTTACTCCAATCACATTCTCTGGTACTTTGCTTGGTGTAGTATCTAGTGGGCATCCCTGACTGGCTATAACTTCATCGGTGCCGTCGAGAAACAAATGCTATGTGCGGCAGACAATCAAATGGATCTTTAAATTTGTTTATCGTTGCCACATGTACCAAGTGAACTCAGCCGACTATAGTGAAGTCTTGTAAAGTCTTCCATTGTTGAAGGCGTCGCGACACCTCGCTTAAAGCTGTCCTCTGATTGGCCGAAGAAAAACTCAATTTGTAGAAAAACTACTGAACGTACGACCAAACGAATTACGGATTCTTACTCAGGGGGCCACCCTGAACCAGAATTAACCTACCGTGTATGGCAATTACGAAGCACCCTGTATGTAAACAAAAATTCTTAAACTAAACGCGGAACTAGCGAGGGACTATGGCCCTGTTGGCGATACGATACGGCAGCGGGACATATCCGCGCTGACGCGAAAGAGACGTTAGACGATATTTCAATAGATACGATAATACGAAAGAAACGTGAGAATAAATAATTTGGTTCGTAACGATACTAAAGTGTTACGTCCGAACCAGAATGGAGGCTTAGACTGGTGCCTTTACCGAACCGTAATATACTATTACTTTGCCCTGTTTTGAGTCAATGCTTGCGCACTTTACTCGGGATTGGGCTATGCCTCTAATTACCAAGGGAAGGATAAATTGAACTGGATATTTACTAGGATTGATTTGAAAATTTCTAAACAAATGAAAACCGTCACCAACTAAACAATTGAACTTAGGAAATCTAACATTTATGATAGATATTTACTAGGATTGATTTGAAAGTTTCTAAACAAATGAAAACCGTCACCAACTAAACAATTGAACTTAGGAAATCTAACATTTATGATAATTCAACACAATTAAAGAGTACCGTCACCAATAATAATTTAATTGTGCTTACCTTGATTCTGCCGATTACGATTGTTGAAGATGTTTGTGGTGTAGAAGTGGTTGGTTTTTAGACAATTGTCCGCCGAGGACAAGACGGGTGAAATCCACCACGTCACAATATATATATAGATATATATATAAGAATGAAGTTAAGTGAACAAATGAGTAAAATTTATTATAAATGGTGCACTGATAACAAGCTCTACAAAAGAAATCTATTTTATAGCAAGCGAAAACAATATCAACTGGTACTACGTAAATTAGTGGATTAGAATAACACTGAGAAATTATAATATGTAATTAGTGAACGGAGGAAAGTAAAACTGTACTGTCTGATGGACCAGCGGAGAATGAGAGTGAGTCTTGTAGAAAATTAGGGATGTTAGTTAGCGGGGGTGGATTGTTGGAGTAGGGTTAGGGATTATTACTATTGGTTCGGCTAGAGAAATTTTTAAGGAAAAGAGCCTGGAGTGGTTAAAGAAATTAATTCTTTGGTGCTGGGAATTTTGGCGGGGGTACTCTGCATAAGGGTGAAAGAATTGCTGAATCAGGATTAGATGAGGATGACTTCTTTGTAAATGAATAAGGAGTTTTTGTGGGGTTTTCTCGGAAGGGCCATAGAGTCATAAAGTCGGGAATGTCCGCATATGTATCGCATAAATAACGTCATAAACGGTCAAAACCATAGACTAAATACATTCTATAAACATTTCCCGTTAGGTTCACTTCATTGTCCGTAGACCTAGAACCCATATGCTAGATAACCATTTCCTAGGGTCCCTATGTGATAAAAACCAGACCCCACTGTTTAGTCTTGCGATGCTTAGTCATGGACCACGTACGTAGGATCTGATTTTCCACGCGGACGTAACAAAAGCAAAGAACAAATTCACTCGCGAAGTTTCCCAACAATTGGAAAGAGTCGAATACGGGATATACGAAAGTTGCGATTAATACACAGGTACAATATTCACTCAAATTAATTAATACAAGCAGTATAATCAATATAAAATAGTCAAAAGAAGTGGCAAGCTCTCATACATTTATCAAAAAATTATAATTTTAATCAGCGGAACGAAATTACTAGTAGGTACTCCACTGATAGTCAGTGCGTCCTTTATTTTCAAATCGGGGGATTACCCAAAAGAAGAAGGTGAATTTACGTTAGATCAATAGCATAAAGGGCTATCTATTGTACAATGAGACGTAATTGTAAGACGAATGACGGGAGTCGTTGTCGGAAGACGGAACGTGCGTTCCACAATGAAGTCGTCAGACGGAGGCGTTTGATTGATGTCGTAGTCGGCTGTCGCAAGAGAGATGATCAACTCCCATCTCTTCCATCTTCCGACAACGTTCACGTGCACGGCAGTGGTACAACTCGTGTGAAATCATGGCGTGTTTTGATGTTTTTGGGCTTATAGCCCAAAAACAACACATTACTCCATGCACCCAGCAGAATCAAATAGGAGCCAAAGACTGCCAAAGTACCGGTGTCCATGTTTAACGTGCTCTCTTGTAAACACACCGCCCACTAGCACAAAACATTCTGTACTCAGATTGACTGCGGAATCGAAGTGATACGCGTTACGACAACGACATTGTGGATTCATGTCGGAACGAAGTCGGAACACTGCCCCGTCTCCGGCAGCACGACAACGACAATGACTAACGGTTCCGTCTAATACTTACAACAAGGTCTCATTGTAGATAGCCCTTAAGGTATCGATAAATATTTCGCAAAGACGGTAGTAATGAGAATCCCCCAAAAAACACTTACGTGTAAAAAACTACGCCAAGTACAGGATTGCTGTGAATTCCTCTAACAAAAAGTATTGATATCATATTATTGAGGCCAAGTACATAAGTCACTACATGTCAAAAAATATCATCAAAATA
>NW_014332907.1:15975-21741 GCF_000341935.2 Cephus cinctus | reverse complement strand
AAAAAGTATTGATATCATATTATTGAGGCCAAGTACATAAGTCACTACATGTCAAAAAATATCATCAAAATATCAAAAATAATCACGGTAAAAGCTTAGTAACAAACATACAGCATTAGAATACTATGAGCACGTGCAAAGTAAGTATTACTATGCAGAGGGACACTTGAACACTCTGAACTTCCACATCTAACACCTAAATACAAGAACCTACGAAGCGTAACACCTGAACACCCTGGATATCTGATATCTAGATACAAGAAACTACGGAGAGGAACACCTGAACACTCTGAACTTTCATATTTAACACCTAGATGGAAAAAACTACGGAGCAGAACACCTGGACGCCCTGGACTTCCACATCCAATACCTGGACACAGGAAACTACGAAGCGGAACACCTGGACACCCTGGACTTCCACATCCAATACCTGGACACAGGAAACTACGAAGCGAAATACCTGGACACACTGGACTTCCACATCCAATACCTGGACACAGGAAACTACGAGGCGGAATACGTGGACACCCTGGACTTCCACATCCAATACCTGGACACAGGAAACTACGAAGCGAAATACCTGGACACACTGGACTTCCACATCCAATACCTGGACACAGGAAACTACGAAGCGAAATACCTGGACACACTGGACTTCCACATCCAATACCTGGACACAGGAAACTACGAAGCGAAATACCTGGACACACTGGACTTCCACATCCAATACCTGGACACAGGAAACTACGAAGCGAAATACCTGGACACACTGGACTTCCACATCCAATACCTGGACACAGGAAACTACGAAGCGAAATACCTGGACACACTGGACTTCCACATCCAATACCTGGACACAGGAAACTACGAAGCGAAATACCTGGACACACTGGACTTCCACATCCAATACCTGGACACAGGAAACTACGAAGCGAAATACCTGGACACACTGGACTTCCACATCCAATACCTGGACACAGGAAACTACGAAGCGAAATACCTGGACACACTGGACTTCCACATCCAATACCTGGACACAGGAAACTACGAAGCGAAATACCTGGACACACTGGACTTCCACATCCAATACCTGGACACAGTAAACTACGGAGAGGAACACCTGGATATCCTGTATCTCTAAAAACTGTCACCTAAAATACGAGGAACTATGCCGAAGCACTCATATACATACATCCATGCACGCGCGCTCTACATGAATGCTATTGAAAACTTAATAATTCTATACTGTTGTGAGAGCACCCTTATACTAACTGGAAATTCGGTATGAACAGTAGCTTCACGTATAAAGTGTATTTGATTGTGTTGTATATTCGTAAAGTACTAATACCATACAGAGTACAAATAGGTAAAGAAGGTAATGCATTCAGCGCCATCTGTCGTGTGAAAAATGTGATGGACGTGCGAAGACGACGACGAGGACGACGACGACGACGACAACGGAACTGAAATAAAATCATCTCGCTCGCCATCTCAATACGCCCTGATCTCGTACACAAATCGTATTGAACGTGGTGGCAATCAATTCAGAACCCTCAATTCCTATAGTGAATGTATCAATAACTTTTTCTTATGTATAATGGTTAATAAGATATTTCGTTTCAAACACAGGTATAAGGAGTTGACTCGAGTAAAAAGTCTCGGCGCGCTGCGCCCTGTACAGCCGGTTGCCTGTACTTGGCGCGAGACTCGACCGAGTCTCTTGATTTAATAAAACAAGAATTTGAATTTATATAAGGGGAGGATGCCATTCCTAATAACGTAAACGAAAAATAGGTGAACAATATATGTTGGAGAAAAATATTTCAAATCAAAAATCGATATAAGAAAGTGACATATAACGCCGGAAAAGATAGAAAAGAGACAATATATGAAGTTAAGGCGACAAGATTTCCTCAACGGGGAGATGGCCAAGCCGGAGGCGCCGGGGCCCTATACATTTCCACGCAGTCGAGAAGATAGTCGGCAAGTTAGAAAATATTCGATAATTCCAAAGCACTAATTCAGAGAAAATCACTACTGAGTACGATGCATTCGATATAAAAAATAACTCTACGGAAAAGAAAAGCTAAGTAATATAAACGGATGTGGCACTATCGTCCTTTTACTTAGAGGGACTGGAACGACATTCAGTCTCAGTAAACGAGAAAATCACCGTCGAGACAAAGAGCCTAGACGATTATTATTTCAGGTAAATTCGCAAGAGATCTCAAAGTATCGGTATCGAAAAGTTCTCACCAAATATACACGGCACGAGATCGGGAAAGGTAAATCCAGGAACTTCCTTCCTTCTATCTGGCTTCAAGTAAGTCGATAATCGCCTGCTTTTGTTCATTTGTAACTAATACGATACTATCGAAATGGGTCCATAAGCTAAGATGTTCCAAACGTAAGTGAACGAGCCGGAATTCGTCGCCAGAGGAAGAACCTTAAGGGTCCCTCTCCATAAATTAATACTTCCTAATTCGCGCGGTAGAGCGATAGCAAAATATAATAATACAAAATAGGTAAATCTAACGCAGGATGGTAACCAGAGACGAGGCGTTAGTCGGCTAGGGTCTGAATATAGGTGGAGAGGGTCAAGGTAAGTGCAGGAGTCTTTAGTGCGGCCGATCGTGAGTCCTCGGTGCGAGCAGCAGGATCTAGCGAAGAGTGGGCCCTGGTATCTTCTCCGGGGGCCACTGATCGTTATCAAGAGAGGCCTGGGAGCGCCTGGGAACGTTCGGCAACTGGACGGCACGATAGAGGATTATCCTTTCCTCCTATCGGTGGTACCAGTTGGCGAAGGCCCTTTTTTAAGGCCCATATGGACGGCCGGCCGAAGTATTGGAGGGATCCCATCCCGGATCTCCCTGACTCCACGGAAGTCCTCCTGAATGAATAGCAGTTTGGTCCAGCCTCTTTCGATCGCTCGTCCGGTAGCTCAGGAACTCTCTTTGGCGATCCGCTTCGTACTCGTGGTGTCGAACGTAGATTTGCCTATGACGATAGAGGAGGTACGCAAGTGCGAACAGGAAAGCTCCAAAATAAAAATGAAAACGAAAAGCAGAAAAGCGGAACAGAAATAGGTATAAAGGACGATAGGCGGAAAACAGAGTGCGTAACAATAGACGAGACAAGCAAAGCAGTCTTTAGAATATCGGGTGACTGACGATTAGAGAGTCGTTGCAGGTGGATACGTCTTTTCCCTATTCCTAGCAATCTTTGTGACTGAATTTCCGAAATTCACGCCACAGTACATACCACCTTACAATCTATAATCTCTCAAACGCACCGGTGCCCCTTTGTAGATGCTTTCCAGTTACAACTTGCAATCAACACGTGGGTAGTGAGGTTCGACAATAT
Source organism: Cephus cinctus (assembly GCF_000341935.2). Classification (NCBI taxonomy): domain Eukaryota; kingdom Metazoa; phylum Arthropoda; class Insecta; order Hymenoptera; family Cephidae; genus Cephus; species Cephus cinctus. The sequence goes on along the minus strand of NW_014332907.1, from coordinate 18,378 downwards.
TTTTGAGGTATGATATATCCACAAAAATGGTGAAATCGTGTTATATTAAGTCGTGTAAGCAATAGTGGCGGCCCAACAGAACCATTTCATTTCACAGAAAATTTGCATCATCAAGAGACTCGGTCGAGTCTCGCGCCAAGTACAAGCAACCCGCTGTATGGGGCACGGCCCGTCGAGACTCTTTACTCGAAGCATCTCTTGTACCTGTGTTTCGACTCAAATATCTTATGAACCGCTGTATGTGAGAAAAATTTATTGATACATTCACTCTAGGAATCAAGGATTCTGAATTGATTGCCACCAAATTCAATACGATTAGTTTACAGGATCAGGACGTATTCACATGCCGAGCGAGATGATTTTATTTCAGGTCCGTCGTCGTCGTCGTCGTCTTCGCACGTCCATCGCATTTTTTACACGACAGATGGCGCTGACTGCTTTACCTTCTTTACCTATTTGTACTCTGAATGGTGTTAGTAATTTACGATTACACAACACAATCAAATACACTTTATACGTGAAGCTACCGTTCATACCGAATTTCCAGTTAGTAAAAGGCTGCTTTCACAACAGTATAGAATTATTAAGTTTTCAATAGCATTCATGTGGAGCGCGGGTGTATGGGTGTATGTATATGTGTGCTTCGGCATAGTTCCTCGTATTTTAGGTGACAGTTTTTAGAGATACAGGATGTCCAGGTGTTCCTCTCGATAGTCTCCTGTATCTCGGTGGCGGACGTGGAAGTCCAGGGTATCCAGATGTTCCGCTCCATAGTTTCTTGTATCTAGGTACTGGATGGGGAAGTCCAGGGTGTCCAGGTATTCCGCTCCGTAGTTTCCTGTGTAAAGGTGTTGGATGTGGAATTTCAGGGTGTCCAGGTATTCCGCTACGTAGTTTTCTGTATCTAGGTGTTGGATGTGGAAGTTGAGGGTGTCCAGGTGTTCCACTCAGTAGTTTCTTGTATCTAGGTGTCGGATGTGGAAGTTGAGGGTGTCCAGGTGTTCCACTCAGTAGTTTCTTGTATCTAGGTGTCGGATGTGGAAGTTGAGGGTGTCCAGGTGTTCCACTCAGTAGTTTCTTGTATCTAGGTGTCGGATGTGGAAGTTGAGGGTGTCCAGGTGTTCCACTCAGTAGTTTCTTGTATCTAGGTGTCGGACGTAGAAGTCCAGAAAAGTGTGCAACAAGCTTTGGCGCTTCGCTCAAACTATAGTATCCTCTCTGATTTTCGCACGGCCTGAGGTACGTAAATAATCTAGCACACTTTCTCTTACGTTTACCACACGGCTTCAACAAGCTGGACACCATTAACGATGCTTATATGCATTGAAGATTACATTTTCTTTAAAAATTTGTATATGTTTTTATGCATTTCTAGAAAAAGGGACTTACAAATTAAATTCCTAAATGACTCAACTTTTTTCTAAATGAATTTCATTCTACATTTAAGAATATACTTTCCTTTCAAATTTATATATATTTTTGTGTTTCTAAGAAAAATGAATTTATAAATTACATTTATATGGCATTTAACATTTTCGACAACGCAATATATTTTTCTGATTAGCAAAATCATAATGCATTTACATTTTATGTCTGTGACAATATAGATTTCAGTGCTTAGAGCTTTACCGCGCCGCTTACGTGTTCCGTGTTCCATGTCCCGTTGCATTGTAGAATGGCCTTAAGGCTGTTGTTCAGCTCGTTTAGCTATTGTGACGTAATAAAATATTCCGTCAAGTCCTCGGCGGGAACTGTAGTGATACGCGGGAAAACGCGTAATCCCCCAAAAAACACGTGTAAAAAACTACGTCAAGTACAGGAGTGCTGGGTCTTCCTCTAATAAAAAGTATTGATATCAGATTATTGAGGCCAAGTACATAATTCACTACATGTTTCCCTATTATATGATCTAGCACTGGCCCATCATTTTAGTTGTATTTTCAAAATCTCCTATAACGTTTTCACTACTCTTTTATATTACTACTGCTTCTCGTAGTTGATTATGATTTAATGATTATTTAATAATGGTTTTCCTATTATATGATCTAGCACTGGCCCATCATTTTAATTATATTTTCAATATTTCCTATAACGTTTTCGCTACTTTTTTATGTTACTACTGCTTCCCGTATTTAATTATGATTTAATGGTGATTTAATAATTAATAAAACTTTAGGTGATTCCTTATCGAGTACTACTTGGCGGGTCCGTGCCAGGAATTCCAAAGTACTTACTTTCAACGTACTAATAGTATCCTACAACTATATGTTTGTTATTAAGCTTTTACCGTGTTTATTTTTGACGAGCTATTGTTAATAAGCTCTATATAGAAAGTTGAGATTGGTTTTGAGTTTGATGACTGGCATAATGAACGCAAATTTATGTCAAGAAATGCACGGACCC
>NW_014332907.1:10366-15548 GCF_000341935.2 Cephus cinctus | reverse complement strand
CATTAAATCATAATCAACTACGAGAAGCAGTAGTAATGTAAAAGAGTAGTGAAAACGTTATAGGAAATTTTGAAAATACAATTAAAATGATGGGCCAGTGCTAGATCATATAATAGGCAAACATGTAGTGACTTATGTACTTGGCCTCAATAATATGATATCAATACTTTTTATTAGAGGAATACACAGCACTCCTGTACTTGGCGTAGTTTTTTACACGTAAGTGTTTTTTTGGAGGATTATAAGTTTTCCAGAGAGCTAATTTTCTACATAGTTTATTCATCGATAAATTCACACTGTTTATCTGATTTTAATGTTTAGTTTCTCATTCTAAATGAGAATCTTGTTTGGTTAATTATAGTTAAGTCGTGCATAAGTTCTGATAAACAAAATACGGTTTGAAAAATTAAAGTTAGATTTCTGTCGTGCATTTTTGTTGGTGCAAACAATGATTAAAAATTTGGCTGTTTGGAAACATTGTAATAAAGCAGGCATTTTTTAATATTTATTATTAAATATTTTCTAGGGTAATATTGTTTGTAAATTACGCCATGAATATTCATATTAAATTTCGTTCAGTCTATGCTTCTTTGATTGAGCAATACAGCCCAGACATTTGTAATTAGACAGATTAATTTCAGTTGGCGAGTTAGGCCTGAATTACTCTAGAGGTACTGCGACGTACAATTTTTCTAAAGCGAAATGATAAAAATTGCTAAAGTTGGAGATCCTCGAGAATCAAATATTTTGGTACTGAAAAAGAAACATAATCTCATTTAAAATGATCCCGATAGACGTGACGATGGGCGCGAAGCTACGGTCTTACATACTGGTCTTGCAACTCTGCCGAATTTCAGTGGTGGGGAATGTTGTCGTTGAGAAGCACGGTTTATTTCGCATTGTGGCCACATAAGTCGCAGCTGACTGTGTGAGGGGGCATAGTGGTATAGTTCAACAATCTGATCCTATTTCCTTCTCATAGCCGGCTGTGGGAGAGAGATAAAAACAGCTCCTTCCTTCCTTTCCTTATGGCTGTATACAATGTGGGACATGTGCCAGTAACAGGTCCGAATAATCAAGGATTGGAAGTTCGACATTATATGGCGATGTACCATGCGAGACGGGCCTTATCCAACTGACCGTGAGGACCTACAGAGTTTGTATACCAAATCTGAACAGTGTTGGGCGAAATCCGTAAAATATTAATTTAAGTTTTCATATGAAAACCCATTGGTGAATGCCGCTGGGAGCTGGGCGCGAATCCCGAACCATTCGGTCATGAATCCGCTACCTTAACCACTGGGCTACGGCCGCCCCTAGATTAAAACAACGTGACCGCAACAAGTCTTGCCGACATGAGGCAAAGCGAACGGTTCTTCGTTTAGAAGATTCCCCTCACCGACGTTTGACTGGAACGTTGCAAGGGAAGGTCCTCTCATGGGTGCCATTTTGGATCCCATAAGTATACGGGAAGTATAGATGTGGTGTGCCAATTATTGCTGTGAATTATTTGGTTGTCCAGAAAGTAATTGTGTTTTTTTTTCTAAACGATGGACATATATGTATATCTTAAGAAAAAGAAAAGCAATTACTTTTTGGCTAACCCAATAATATACGAGCAATTCATGGTCGCCATTTTCAGTTCAAATGCTGGGAGGTGAGTGGGAGAAATTCCTTAACGTGTTGTCCCGTTTCACAGAAGGTGCAAGACCTGTATGTAAAAAATGTACAATACTTGGACTTTATTGAAAAAACTTTGACTAAAGGGGTTCCTTGGGTCACTGAATTCGAAATAAAAATAAAAATGGTCAAATTCAATATGGTCGACATAAAATGACGGACTAAAATATAAAAAATGTACATTACTTGGACTTTGTTGACAAATGTTGATATGAAAAAGATGGAGTGATAATCCTACCGTTGTAGCCTCCCCGTTGCACACGCCAGGGTCGTGAATACAATTCACTAGCTAAAGTTATTATAAGCATTAAAAACGTTTATCACCATTTTTTATGTTCATGAAAAAAATTGTTTAATCTTTAAGTAATTTCAATTTGGCACTTTGGACTTTAAGTTCGTATTCAGGGACCCAAGAAACCCTTTTAGCCACCATCTTGTCAAGAAAATCAATATATTGTTATTTTTTAAATGTTTAATCCCCCTTTCTTGTCAGCTACTTTGAATTTGCAAATTTTTATGTCAATTTTGGGTTTAGCGACCCGAAAAACTCCTTTTTGTGCTATTTAGGCGCACGTTTAGTCGAATTCTTTGTGCCAACGAAGGAGAGTAAGTTTCAGTTCTAGTATTATTATCATTATATTATTACTATCATTATTAATATTTTTATGCATTGCTCATGATTTTATACTGAATTGGGCTAAAAGGCTCTACGTAGATTTGTTTCCTTGACCGATTGATGGCCGTTAATGTTCGAACAGGAAAAGGCATTCAAAAACAGGATAGGTAGGGGTTGCACAAAAACCGCTATGTAAACACAGTGTGTTTGTCGATCATGGACAAATACGGTTACACGTGACAGTAATCATCCGGCTCGCAACGGGCCCGGTAAGGCCCCGATTAAGATGTGCGAGTGCCAACGTATGATGCTCGAAAGCACTGGCTACAGAGTGACGAACCAAGCGAATAATGTACTGTGTAGAATCCCTAATAAAATTCGAGTATGGGTGAACAAAGATTTAAATTTATGTTCGAAAGTACTATTTTCACATTAAACTAAATTTAATATTTTTATTATTAACGGGAAAAAAAAAATTAGTTTGAAGCAAGACAGGAGATTTACAAAGATTTACAAGTCACTGTGAAATATGGGGTTGGTGGACTCTTTCATATTATGAAGCTGTATGGCCGTTGCTGGTTCTGGAAATTTAATAATAATCGATAATGTGATGTATAAAATAGTTTATCTGAATATTCTGAAAGATAACTTGAAAGTGAGAGCAAAAAACCTAGTTTTGGTGAGAACTTTTAGTTTCAACGTGACAACGATTCTAAACATTCGGCTTATTTAGTTATTTAGTTATTATTAGTAATTCCATTTAAATATTAATAATTATTTTATAATTATTGAGTCTTCTGATCTCAATCCGATGGAAAATTCATGAACGGAACTTGAAAATAAATTAAGAAACCACGATGTCAGCAACAAAACCCAGTTAGAAGACTTAAAGTGGTGATTGTTGCCAAAGGATGGACAATTAAATATTGATAATGTATCTAATTGTAAGTACTGGAAGTGTCAGCTGTACGCAGACTTTATATATTTTTGATTTCTATTTTCTTTAATTTAAAAGACATATGTATGTACTGTGTTGCGTACATTCACTGTTAAAAATGTTGGTAAATTTACTGTACAAAATTCCATGGAATTTACGAAATAGGTATATGAAATTCATATTAATATACTTTTATCGTAAATTCGAAAATATTATACGAAATGTATGACATCATAGTTTGAAAATTAAAATACGTGTATATTATTCGACCACTAAAGTAATTGTGCATGCAAGTAAATATACAGTTTCGTAAATTCTATGTACGAATTGGAATCTGATATTTACGTGTATTTTATACGTGTCGGTCAGGTTCTTTAAATTCCAATCACTGGATTTGAAAAATAAAGCAATAGCGTATCTCTCTGAGGGAGCGAAAATTCTGAGGGAGTTTAATATCCCAAAGCGTATTAAATTCGCCAACTTGGTATATGAACCAGAAAATAATATACAATGAATAGTTAATTTACTAGTTCGTATAGGAAATTTAGAAAATGTAAACGAAAATTTATATACTCGATATTTAATTTATATACTCGGTATATTGACATTTCATTTGAGGACTAAAAATCATATTACAAGTGAATGAGAGCATTGTATGACAGGAGTCCCTAAACAATACAGGGGTATACGAGTGAGCACTAGTTCGCTGTCGCGCCACCAGGTGGCCAATGTAACTTGCAAGCAAAATCGGAGGATCCAGAGAATAATTAGCCGTTTCTGATACTTCAGACATTGATTGTGACATACCCGAATTTTTATGTACCCAACAGACACACTGTAAAAAAAATTTGCTTGAAATTTAATATATCTGTATATAAAGCTCGGATGCATATATACTGAATATTAATTTTTATACGCATTTTTGTTTCAAGTATAAAGTCGAGGTACATTGGGAATCGGTAGACATCTTTGAAAATAATAACATAATGTGTTTGAATTTCCAACACTCTTTGTTATTATTGCAACCAGTGTGCATAAAAAGTTATATACGAGTAAATCTTTTTTCTTACGATTTATTATTTGTTATATGCTTACTTCTTCAATATTTAAGAATACTGTATATTAAAAATAGAGAGTGGACTCTGACAACAATGACCTAGTGTGTTTGGTTTTCGCAATGCTCCTCTCATAATTGCAACTAAAATGCATAAAAAGTCATATACGCGCGAGTGGTTTATTTCGCAAACTGTATTTTGAATAGTCCCTTAACGTCTTCCCAATTTCCATATGAGTAAATCGAAATTTGTAGTCGATTATGAATTTATCGATACCATATAGATGAATAGTGATCCCTCTGCGCTGTATCGCATCATACAAAACTTTCTACGACTCGAGTATCTATTAAGTATTGTTTAGTGAATCGAATGAAGTTTATTTGCGTCTAACGAGAATTTACTATTTTGCGTTTTTTTAGGAATATATGAACGGTAACATAACATAACATTTTATCCACTATACCCAGAGTTTTGCAAGGCACTGTATCTTTCACGTGTCCTTTTGAAGACACTAATTCCGTGTACTGATTCAACAATTGAAAGAAATGCAATGCCTCCACCTCTGGCAGCTGTTACTAATTCTACAGTCATTATGTACTGTGACGTGGTGGTCAGGTTCTAACTGCCCAGTGTCCGCGCGAATTAGCTACCTTATTGCAACGGGGAAGGGGAACGCAGAAAGAAAGGGGAACACGGGGTAAAGTAAAGAAAGAAGTATAATTAGCAAAGCAAATACTGACACAAGAAAGATAGAGAAGAAGATAGGCCAAATATGGAGTATTCGCAGTACTCAATGGGACACGCCAAAAAAAATAACACGCGGGTGCTTGCTCGAGGGCACGTGGGGACGGAAGGATTTAAATAGGCTTGATGGGAAGAGGGGCTTCGGGGTTG